>NW_024100776.1:0-100000 GCF_016161935.1 Mauremys reevesii | reverse complement strand
AGGACAGGGCTGGGGACGAGGATGAACGGAGGACGTAAGGCAGGGACGGATGGAGACAGACGGGATACAGAGGACAGGGCTGGGGACGAGGGACGTGGCCTGAGGGGACGATGGGGGGCAGGGACGCGATGGAGACCTGGACGACAGAGGACAGGCTGGGGGGACTATGGACTGGACGGAGGACGAAGGGGCAGGGACGATGGAGACAGGACGGGACAGAGGACAGGGCTGGGGGGATGCAGGGACGGAACGAAGGGGGCAAGGACGGATGGAGACGGGACGGGAAAGAGGACAGGGCTGGAGGGATGCAGACGGACGGAGGGGACGGGCGCAGGACGAATGGAGATGGACTGGACAGAGACAGGGGCTGGGGGAGGGACGGATGGAGACGGGACGGAGGGGACGAAGGGGGCAGGGACGGATGGAGACGGGACGGGACAGAGGACAGGGCTGGGGATGCAGGGACGGACGGAGGGGACGAAGGGGCAGGGACGGATGGAGACGGGGACGGGACAGACGACAGGGCTGGAGGGATGCAGGGATGGGACGGAGGGGCCAGGGACGGATGGAGACGGGATGGGACAGAGGACAGGGCTGGGGGGATGCAGGGACGGGACGGAGGGGACAAAGGGGGTAGGGATGGATGGAGACAGGGGACGGGACAGAGGACAGGGCTGGGGGGATGCAGGGACGGGATGGAGGGGACGAAGGGGGCAGGGACGGATGGATACAGGGGACGGGACAGAGGACAGGGCTGGGGGGATGCAGGGATGGGGCGGAGGGGACGAAGGGGGCAGGGACGGATGGAGACAGGGGACGGGACAGAGGACGGGGCTGGGGGGACGCAGGGAAGGGAGTGAAGGATGGAGGGAGTGGGAGGGTGACCAGATCGCAAGCGTGAACTATCAGGCCACGTTGGTGGAGCTGGGGGGGAGACAGACAGACACAGGTGCGCAGCCCCGTTGGGAGCCAGAGGCACACTGGTCCGCCTGGCCGTGTGCTACCAGCGTGCCCTTTCCTATTGGGGTGCGCCCATGCTGTGCCACAGAGCTCCCCTGCCCAGCACCCCCCTACAACTCTTCCACCACAAATGCACAGTGCTGTGCACACACACCTCGCCCAGCACACCCCTGCCCACAGCCCCACCACAGCTTCCCAGCACCCCACACAGAAACCCCCACTCTCTAGTTTCCCAATACCCACAGTTTTCCCCTCCCTTCCTTCCTCCCTCCCAGTGCCCTTCCCCACAGCCCCACACCATAACTGCACAATGCCCCACACAGACCCGCAGTGCCCTGACACACACAGATCTCCCCCATAGCCCAGCACCCTGTTTTTCACTCTTGTTTTTTCAAGACCCAAAGGGAGAAATCCTCCCTCCTCCTACTCCATGGGAGGAGGGAAGCGGGGATTGAGCTTCTCTATGAATAGCTCCAGTGCCTGATTCTGCTTGAACTTACTTTTCCTGAAAGAGGCACCATTTTTCTCAGTTTTACCGTCACCCCTGGGGTTCTGAATAACAGCAGTGAAACTGACCAAAGCTGCTAGTGCTTGGCAGCATTGTGAGGCGGAATAGAAGCTCTGAACTGCCAGTTTGCAGACTCAGGAAGACAGGTCTGCACTGGTTTACATTTGGAAGGTTATCTTCAGATAATGAAAGCTGGGCATGTGCTTTCTTCAATCCCTGACAATGCATGGCAGAGAATACAATTATTAAAGAAATACAGTTTTAGCCCCTTTTTGCACAGTTACCTGCACTTATACAGGTTGCAACCTGATATTCCTTGCACAATCTACAAGTTTGGGTGCATCGGTAATGCCCTAATTGTATTACCGTTGCACCGTGATTTTGCTTGGTTCTTTTAACCAAGGTGAAGTATTCCTAGAAAATAGGTGAAGCATTTGGATTTGTAACAGTAATGTAAATACTGTGATAAATTCAGTGCCCTGGCTTCCCATGGTTCCACAATCATAGAAATGGCACTGGAATTTACTTTTATCTTCAGAATTCTTCCCTCCTCCGCAGATCACCATAAGAACTTCAGGAAGGGCATTTGAAATAACACATAAAAGTGATTCCATGCACAAGTCTAGAGTGTTTTCTGTTTCTCTGGAATTTGGCAGTCTATGGTGCTTAATATGGGCATATATGTTTGATTACTATAGAAATTTTTCAGATCCTGTAAAAAGTCTGTCTTCACAGAATCCTCTCATCATTGGTACAGAAAGTGAAACAGAAGTGCTACAGTATTTTAGGGTTTCTGGATTTGTTTTTCTCAGGAAACAATTTTGGTGCTTTTATTATGCCAGATAATTACAAAAAATGTACTATCTTAAAATATTGGTGATTGGCAGCAGTAGCCCTGGAAACGAAAATGGGTGAGATTTTACAAAGAGAGTAAGTGATTTAGGAACATAAATATAATTAACATTTAATGGGACTGGCATTTCTAAGTCATGCAGTTTTCAATGTCTCACCCATCATGTAAAATAGGGCTTGAATTTTCTATGATTTAGTTGACCACTGGCATGTACTTTCAGTATTTTCAAAAAGCATATACCAAATGGTAAATTAGAACATGCTGTAGCATGGCTAGTGCTGAATTATCAGAGAAGTAGTTTCAAAACTTCCAATTTTTTATGCAGTATGTAGCTATTTATTTGTTCTAAAATCCATACTCTTACTGGCAGACTATTCTCAGACCTTGTAACCTTGTATGTACATAAACAAAGTTGTAGCTTCTAGTAGAGACTTAACTGATTTGCTCCGCTCTTTGTGTTATAGAGGAAAATCTTGTTCTCAGATGCCGATTCTTGAAATGATGAGGGTTTGTCGATCCCATAAATCACCTTCTTTCAAGGCCGGATCAGATATTCAAACAAGGTTATGAACCTCCTTACTTGTACAGTCATAATTCCAAAACAGGTCGATCAAGAGGAGTTAAGTCCCTGCCCTGTATAATTTATAAACATGAAGCTGAGTAACCTTGGATGACTAAATTAAACTCTAAAATAATAATGAAAAGCTTAGCTTTATTTTAGCAAACTGGTATTACAAGTTTCATGACATAAATGTTAATTATCAATATCTTTGGCACTAGAAAATGGATTTTCTCTGCACAAAGTCCATTTCTTGGCAGAGGATACATTGGAAACTATCAATATAAAAGGATTAATGTGGAGACATGAAGAATAATAAAACATTAAGGATGTTATCTAACTATTTCAAATAGAGAGAAAGAGGTACATGTCTACCTATAATATGAGTTTTAGGATCAGCGGGCTCAGTTGTTTACAGATTCTGAATGATGCTTTGTTTTGATTCTTGAGAAAGCTTCCTTATTTATTTTCGTGGCCCAGGGTTGTCTCCTGGTTTCCCTGTTTATATATTATATAATAAGCATGTTAATCAAGGGTGATCATGTTAGGTTCTTTTCATCCATGGTTTAAAACAATTAGAGAAACTCTTTCTTTTCCCCCCCTTAGCTTAGTCAGCAGAAAAATTCACAAGATGAAATAAGCTCTGTGTGGGTTTTTCCCATGTAGAGCAGTGAAATTGTCCTATTTGTTTTTCTATTTCATATTTCTGTACATGTTAATTTATTTTTATTCCTAAACCATTCCATAAGTTCCTATATTTAAATATAATTTGAAAGTCAGAGTCACTCTAGGCAAAAATTAGAATTAAATTCTTTATTAGAAGTACATCATTAAGCATAAAGAATGAGGAGTACTTGTGGCACCTTAGAGACTAACAAATTTAATAGCTCTGTAAAGGCAAAAAGGGAAAGGGCATGGGTGGAAATGAAAAAGTGCAGGCATTTGAAGAGGGATTTCACTGGAGAGAGGATGAGGCTAGGAGATGGTAGCACACATTTTAAAAAAAATTCATATTGCTTGTGTTTCAGGCAAAGATTAGGCATTTATTTACCTTTAAAATACATTTTTAACTGGATTTTCAAAACAGTTGCTCTCAGAAACCACTGTGTAACTTAACCCCCTTAATTTAATTGTCTAGTAATTGATAGAATTAGAAACCAGAGATATTAAGAAAGATTACACCAGAGGTTATCAAGGTAATTCACTGGACTGCATTTCTGGCATCTTTTGGATGATGCTGCAGAATATTTGGGGCACGGGACCATTGTTTTGTTAGACAGTGCCTAGAACAATGAGGCCCCGAACCCTGATTGGTACAAATCATAATAGAAAGAACTGGGTGGAAATTGCTGAAGGGCCCGATCTTGCTCTAATTGAAGTCAATGGAAAAAATTCCATTGATTTCAATGGTGTAGAATTGAACCACAAAGGAGGCAGTTGGGGGAGGGATACCGCTGGGATAGGTTTACAGAAGGACAAGTGGCATTTGGGACTTCAGACACCTTGCAGAGCCAGAATGAAGTGACATACACAGAAGCAAAGACAGAGGGGTGGTTGGTGAAGCTGTTAACAGCTGGGAGGTCCAGATATGTGAGCCACACTCAACAAAGTGAACATGTACAAGCACTGGGGCCAGAGTTTATTGTCTCCTGAATACTTTAAACAGGATCATTACATGCTGAAATAGATGAGTATTGCTAGAGTTATGAATGCAAATTGTCCTGTTAGATTGCACCTGGGGAAATCTGGGTTTTGTTTTATCTGTTGGTTTTACGGTTACTGTATATTTTGTTCCTGTCCTCTTTATAAAGTGCTGCTGATTTTTTATATTGTTCCTTATTCATTTGATGCCAGGGCCTTATTATATCCCGTTGTTGTTTTTAGGCTACTCTTGTGGAGTATGAAATATAATTAAAAGGCCACATTTTCAAAGGATCCTCCTCTATTCAGGCGTGTAGAAGTTTTCATGCAAATAGCAGCATGTGCATGTTTCAGGTAACAGCAGATGCATGCACAGGTGATAGATTCAGACTTGCAGTGCTCAGAAAGTGTGCATACAGATATTTGCATGGATTTAAATAGAGGCCACTTTTTGAAAACATGTCAAAAATATCAGTAAGTTAGGCCACCTTATAACTAGGTTACATTTAAATAGCTACATAAGTGGGATCAGGGAGATCTACTTTGTCCTGAGCTGTTACAACTGAAAAGTGCTGGGTCACTTTAATAATTTCAAACCCCTATAAAGAACCCCTTGTTATGGCAGGAGTCTTGTAGGTGATGTATGTGATGATGAATATGCCAGAAAAATTCCAAGATATCGTGTGTAATTGAGCAAAACCCCAGGTTTAATGGAATTGAAAAGTACTTGTGTCACAGATGTAGGCAATTACTGTTCATAAAGGGGCACCCGCAACTTGAAAATCATTTCAATCAGAAAATGCTGCATCTACTATTGTTACAATGAGCCACGGAGGTTGCTGTCACTGAAAGGGATTAATGAAAAAATTAACATTTTCATCTCTTATTTTCATTTGTTTGCTGTGTGCATTTGGCAGGTCTCTGTGTAATAGTCCTTGTGTGATGGTGCCTGCCCTTCCCTATGCTACTGAAGAATGTGCTGATCAGTACTGTGGTAGCAGAACTGAAACTGAAAAGGTAGCAGGCAGGACTATGCACAAAGAGAAAAGGGATGTAGACCTGCCCTTTGTACCCTGCAGGACCTGTGGTCACAGGCCCTTCCTAATTTGGGGGGAACCAAGGAATATAAAAGTAATCTCTTGTAAATTGAACCAATGTTGTCTGACTGCTAGAGTTGGAATCTGGATACTAATTTTTCCTAATGATTGTAAGTTATTAACACTCACATGGATGGCCTGTGAGGACTTACAAATCACAGCCAGAAGCCACCTCGAGGGATGAAACCTTTTCAGTCTAAATCCTCTGGAGCGATTTGAAATCTGGGCATGGAAAAAACGAGCTTAAGGAGGCAGAATTTTATTGTGTACCTGGGATTTTGTCCCTTAGATTCACTGGGGACATTGGGGTTTGTCCTTTATTTCACCTTTTCATCCATCCCTCCCTCCCTCCTTTCTCTTCGTCTCTTGCTTCTTTTATCCTTTCTTCTATTCCCCTCCCAAAACCAGGAGAGGGGTGTGTGTGTGTGTGTTGCGGGGCAGTGATCCCCACCAGTGACCTGGGCCATCCTTTGGGCTCTCTGGTGAGAACTCTCAGCCTCCCATCCTCAGTTTCTACCCTGATTGTCTGAGCAGGGGGTTATTGCCAGAGAAGAGACTCAGGTCTTGTTGTTCTTTTTTAAGTCCAAGTAAATAAGTCATAAGCAGTTGTATGTTTGATGAATTTTGCTGCTTCTCTGCACTAATTGTCTCTGAGCAGTTCATGATTCTCTCTAACATTGCAGTTCTCCTAAAATACTGGCTGAATACTTACTGTGCACTGTTGCTGGTCTGGAGCTCATCTGAGAGCACTTTACTCAGATCATTCAATGTAGGAAATTTAAGATCCGATGCTTACTTTGAAAATCAGGGCTCTTGGGTCTTATTCCCAACTCTGCCACTGATTATGCGACCAGAGACAAGTTAATTATCCTTTCTCAGCCTTATCTTCTCCCTCTTTCAAGTAGGGATAATAATGATCCACTCCTACCTACCTCACGGTGGGTGGAGATAGGGCCAACTATAGGTTTTTTGCTGTCCCAAGCAAAAAAAAAAATTGACTGCCCCCACCCCAGCCCTGGGCTCCTCCCTGAATCTCCCTGCTGCCCCAGCCCTGGGCTCTGCCCCCTCCACCCACACCCCTGCTGCCCCAGTTCTGGGCCCCCCCTCCCAACCTGTACCCCCCTGCTGCCAGCCCTGGGCTCTCCCCCACACACCCGCACCCCATGCCATCCCAGCCCTGGGCTCTCCCACACACACACCAGCACCCTCTGCCACCCCAGCCTTGGGATCTTCCCCACACATGCACCCCATGCTGCCCCAGCTCTGGGCTCCCCCCGCCCACTTGCACCCTCCTTCCACCCCAGCCCTGGGTCACTGGTAACTTGCTCCCAGAGTGGGTCATTCAGCAGGAATTTTGGATGTGCACAGAAAACAGACAGGATTGGTTCCCATATGGTTACAGAACTGCAGTAACATGGAACAATTTTCAGCTTGTGGTGATTAAAGGATATCTGGATGCATATTATAAGACTGTCCTACAGAAATGAGGAAACGTTGAGGTGCCTTTATTATTCTTATGTTCCATTCTTTGTTTCTATGGGCAATTTGCCAATGCAATATCACTGTCTTCCTTTTAAACAAATAAAACTATAAAACAAACAAACAAAGGCAATGGCTGTTGAAAATAGCAATTCCAGTCCTAAAAACCACTGGGAAGCATTTCTTGCTCAAGTTGATCCTACTTTTTCTACAGCAAATTACAGTGAATCAGTATATTTGATTTGGGAGAAATGAAGTAACAGCTGCCCAAATTGAGCTTCAGCACCCTGAATTTTGAGGGTGTTCAAATCTGGAAGGCAGGTGCTAGATTCCCTTTCTGAATATTAGCTAAATCTGGAAAGGAAAAGTCAATTTCTGCTTCGATGGCTCAGAAGTGGAAATCCTCTACGTGCCTGGTACTGTATCTAAAGCTGCCCAGGTCCAGTAGAGCCTCCTCCTTACTCTTAAATTCTAGTGGGATCCACGTACCTCCCTTGCTAGGATTCAGATAAAGAGGGGAACTGTCCATTTAGTCCACCCAATTCCTTCCTTGGGGCTGCAAGGTGAGGTCACACCAGTATCTCTAATCCAGTCTGGGGATGTCTTCTGAAGGGGATATCTAGGGCAAAGCCTTCTACAACTTGGGCACACTCGTTCCCCATTCACAGTGTCACCCCGCTCTAGCAGTGAGCTCTCCATTCACAGCAAGCTGCAGCTTGAGGTTTCAGCTACCGTACTCCCTCCCCCTCCCTTTCCTGTTGATAGCGGCCAAGGGAATGCTGAGAAATGTAGTTTTTTTCCTGCTCCAGAGCTGGCTCTATAGGCAGGGAGCTAACCAAGGAACTACAGCTCCCAGGGCCCCCTGTTGGTTCTCAGCTCCCAGGCTGGATCTCTGCTGGCTGCTGCCCCTGCAAATGGGCTGCTCCAAGCACCTGCTTGCTTTGCTGGTGCCTAGAGTCGCCCCTGCCTCCACCCATCCTGCACCCCCACCCTGTGCCCCAGCCTGGAGCCTGCACCCAGCACCCAAACTCCATTCCAGAGCCCAACCTCTCAACCATCCCACACCCCAAACCCCTGCCCCAACCCAGGGCCTGCACCCCAGACCTCCTCGCCCGACCCAAACTCCTTGCAGAGCCTGAGGCAGGTGAGGGACAGAGTCTGTCGGGGCGGGGGAGGGATCTGTGCAGTAATATAGTGACTCCTTGGGTCTTTGAATGAGGCTTTATACTTGGGCTGGGGGGTGAGGAGGCAAGCAGCGAGTCGGTGGATGGAGAGGGGCAAATCTCCCAGATTCAAAATCTGTGACTGTGTCTGTTGGTCCTTCTAGCTGCTTTTCTCTGGGCTGGGGGTTGTTCCCACAGGAAGGTGTTTGCTTCTTATCCCTGAGGCCATCAGTATGTCTGCTCTTCTCTAGTCAGCCCACTTGCCAAGCTTGATTGTCCTTGGTTGGGCTGCCAGCCCCTCTCCAAGGATTGCAGCTTTCTGGAGGTACTGCCCTCCACGCCTTGCTCAGTCACACCTCATTCATTCAACAGGGCAGTTGATTACCAAGTGGGGGGGAGATCTTATTCTACTTCTAGCAAAAAGACACTTTTCTTTTACCTTAATTACACTACCTTAGGGGCCCGCTATAACATATTACCAAGGTTCAATACAAAGTCATATACAAGTTATACAAAAATGCATAATGCAGAGATTTATCTACAACTGCATTGATTGACTGCATTGATTGACTGTGCAGTAATATAGTGACCCCTGGTCTTTGAATGAGGCTTCATACTTGCCTCATTAATGCAGAGAAGCAGCAAAATCCATCAAACATATAAGTGGTTATGACTTATTTACTTGGTCTTAAAAGAGAACAAAAGGCCTTGAGTCTCCTCCTGTCATTAACCCCCTGCACTGTACAAAGACTGAATGGCCCATCCCAGTTGTGGATGTACTCCAGAGACTTGATTTGAACCTGCAGTTTATTCCATCACTGCTACAAGCCTGAACCAAGAACTTTGCCAAAGTACAAGTTTTGCCCAGGGCACCATTTCCCCTAACGCTGATTTTCATATTAACCATCAGATCTTGAATTTCATACATTGAATGACCTCAATAAAGTGCTCTCAGATGAGCTCCAGACCAACAAGTATGCACAGTAATTATTCAGCCAGTGTTTTCGGAGAACTGTAATGTTAGAGAGAATCATGAACTGCTCAGAGACAATTAATGCAGAGAAGCAGCAAAATCCATCAAACATATAAGTGGTTATGACTTATTTACTTGGACTTAAAAGAGAACAAAAAGGCCTTGAGTCTCCTCCCTGTCATTAACCCCCTGCTCAGACAATCAGGATATAGACTGAGGATGGGAGGCTGAGGGGTCTCACCAGAGAGCTCAAAGGATGGCCCAGGTCACTGGCGGGGATCACTGCCCCAGCACTACTGCAGCTCCACAGTTTGGGGTGGACCTCCCACAGCCGAGCACTCCCCCGCAACACACACACACACACACACACACACACACACACACACACACACACACACCCTCTCCTGGTGTTAGGAGGGGAACAGGAGAAAGGAGAAAAGAAGCAAGAGAGGAAGAGAAAGGAGAGATGGATGGAGGAAAAGGTGAAACAAAAAGGACAAACCCTAATGTCCTCAGTGATTCTAAGGGACAAGATCCCAGGTTTGGAATAAAATTCTGCCTCCTTAAGATCATGTTTTCCATGAATTCAACTGTCACCAGATGGATCAGACTGAACAGTTTCAAACCTCGCGGAGGCTCTTACCTTCTAAACAGGGTCGGCTGTTTTCAAGTAAAATCACTAAAAGGGAAGGAGAAAACTCGAAAGAGGTTCCTCCTGGCGCTCAGGTACGTGAACCCCAATATTCCCCCAGTCCTCAAAGAGAGACCTGGAGAAGGAGACTTGCTGAAGCAAAGCCACAGGGTCTCTGAGGTTTCCCTGGCCCTCGCCCTGTCCTGCCTGGCTGATGTCAGCATCCCTCTGTGAGGTCACCACCTCCCCACCACCGTTGGCCAATAGTCTGAGGTCCTGCAAAAGGCCTTTGTGATGTCACTGCCACACCCCTCCCTTGCTGGGCTAATGTCCTGCCCCTGGCCAGGCACTTTGGAGGTTTGAGCTACTCCCTGTGGATCACCCCACTCAAGGAGCATTCGTTCTAGGAAGCAAGCCGGCTAGACAGGAAAACATCAGACGCTGCTGCTCCCAATGCTACATTCAGTTTTAAAGAAATTAGTCGACTTTATTGCCAGAAGAGACCATTAGAGCATCTAATCTGACCCCTGCATATCACAGGCCTCCTGTATGACACACTAGCTACTTTTGGGGTAAACACATTCCAGAAAGGCATCTAGTCTTCATGAAATGACGTCACGAGACAGAGAATCCACCACCTTCCTTGGTAGCTTGTTCCTGTTGTCATAGTTCGCATCGTGTTGCTTTCTTTTCCTTTGTATTGTCATTTTATGCTGTGGAGTGTAGGTTGTGTTTTTTTTCCCCCTGAATTTGCCTGACATTATGTTGTGGTGAGTTTTATTCTGTATGTTGTGTTTTTATATGTATATATTGCATAGCATCCTAGAAATGTAGGGCTAGATAGGACCTCAAGATGTCATCAAGTCCAGCTTTCTCTGCTGAGGCAGGACCAAGTATATGTAGATTATCTCTGACAGAGCTTTGTCCTATTTGTTCTTAAAAACTTCCAGGGAAAGAGACTCCCCAGCCCCCTTGTAAGAGTGTTCCAGAGCTGAACTGCCTTAGCTCTGGGGACACCCACACAGATTTTAGTGGTGAGCAGCTCTGGAGAGAGAGGAGACCTCTGTGAGTGGGCAGTTGGATAAAGAGACTAAAGTTGAGAGGAGAAACATTGACGTGTCCAAGGTCACCCAGGCTGTCTGTGACCGAGCTAGAAATAGGTTCTAGTGCCACCGTACTGCTGTTTCTGAAGGTCTCTGCCACACTGCTGTTTTAGGCACTGGTGCAAACCCTTAGTGTAGACAGAATTTACACTAGTGCACTCTGGCACTGGTGCACCATGTCCCAGTTTGAAGGTTTGGGGTGGGGAGAGGGGCTGTGACCTCCCTGAGGCCTGAGGCTGACTGAACAGTGCAGCTGGTAATGGAGGGGCAGCAGTGAGTGCTGGAGGTATGAGCCAGGAGCACAGCCCCACAGGACTGGACACTGACTTCTCCTGACCCAGGGACACACCCCAGCGAGGTGGTTTGTCCATGGATGTGCAGGCTGTCTTGGCAGAGCAGCTCATTTGCAATCTCTGCACAGCTCTTCCTACAGTGTGCACTGGGACCTTTCCAAGCTGCGAGTGACGGGGCTCGGAGTTAACAGGATCTGTTCCTGGCTCTGTCATGGACCTGTTTAGTGACCTTGGGGAAGTCACAGCTCCTCTCTCTGTAACACTGTCTTCAGTGACTCGAGAGCACTAGCACCAGCCTCAGGCAGACTGGTGAGAAGCAGGGCACAAACCCCAAATTGGGTGTGAGGTCTGTATGGAGATTTCACCAACCAAGTATCCAGTGTAAACGCTTCAGGCATTGTAACAGCATTAACATGGAATCACAGACAGTCCTCTTGGGTGATCCCATATATCTCACCACGCAGGTGAGCTCACCTTTGTGACAGGTGGTCCCTTACTCCAGGGTTCCCAACCTTTTCTTTCTGAGCCTCCCCACCCCACCCCCACACACACACTATAAAACTCCACTGCCCATGTGGGCCACAATAACTGGTTTTCTGCATATAAAATCCAGGGCTGGCGTTAGGGGTAGCAAGCAGGGCAACTGCCTGTGGCCCCATGCCACAGGGGCCCCTGCAAAGCTACCTTGCTTAGGCTTTGGCTTCAGCCCTGGTGATGGGGCTCAGGGCCCTGGACTTCAGCCCCATGCGCTGGGACTTCAGCTTTCTGCCCTGGGACTCAGTGAGCCTAATGCCGGCTTTGCTTGGCAGCCCCCTGAAAGCTGCTCACACCCAGGGGCCCTGGTTGAGAACCACTGCCTTACAGCACGAATCACAGCAATGTTCAAGTTACTGCCAGTCCCAAAGGACCCGTCACTTCCTTAGGTCAATTAAATCTTAGATCTTCCAACAAAGACACTTGTAGCCAGTACTGTCATAACCTGTATTAAGACTTATTTAAAAGGAAAGAGTTGTTAACAAAGTTAAAGCAGGTAATCCTATAGATGCAGATGAGTTGCAGTCTTAAATTTCAAAGGTAATAGAAGCTTCTGTAATAAGCAAGCTCTACATATTCTTTAGGACTAACCCAGGCTAAGCAGCTGGGGATCTCTTGCTTATGCCTAGAAACTTTGCCCCCCCGCCCCAGAGTCCAGGCAGCATACAGACAATCAGGTGCTTCGCTATGGGTTTTTCATCCCCTTCCTACCATGTGCTCTGAGCAGGAAACTTAGCTACTGGGAAGTGAAGAGCACAACAACAGTCTTGTGTCTTTGTTAACATCCCATAATAGTCTCTCTGGTGTTGATGGACCTTTCCTGCCAGGCAGGGTGTAATGCATTCTGTTGCCAATCAGCACTTCACATTGGTAAAGTCTCTCTCCTGTTTGGTGATTTACAGAGCCACAGAGGCTCACAATGCAACTAGTCAGATGTTAACTCAGGCAGCAACTTACAAGCATTCAATAAAGTCTAAACACAAAACACATTCTTATGTTCACAGCTGTATGAGGAGTATCTACTCATTTGGACTCACTGGGGAGCCACAGAAAGAAACAAGGTGTGCTGAGGCAAGAAGGCCCAATCTCAGAGCCCTCAGGGTCACGCTTCCCAAAAGCTAAAACTAGGCCCAGCCCATGAAAGGGGCACTCCCAGGAGAGACTGTGTAAAGGCTGGAGCATCAAATAACTTAGTTAATCTGAGAGAGCTGCCTTGGGGACAATGACAGGGAGAAACCCCAGAGTGACTTCTTTGATTCTGCTCATCTCTGGCCTTTGGTTCATAGAATCACAGAACTGGAAGGGACCTTGAGAGGTAGCTAGTCCAGTCCCCTGCACTCAAGGCAGGATGAAGTATTATCTAGACCAGGAGTGGCCAACCTGAGCCTGAGAAAGAGCCAGTATTTACCAATATACATTGCTAAAGAATCATCAGCTCCCACCCCCTGCTCCCAGTGCCTCCCACCCATGGGAAGCCACACTAATCAGCACCCCCCCCTCCTCGCACTCCCGATCAGCTGTTCATGCTATGCAAGACACTCGGTGGGGGGGACGGGGGGGATGGAGCGTGGGCACTGCAGGCTCAGGGAAGGGGTGGGAAGGGGTGGAGTGGGGCAGGGCCTGTAGCTGAGTAGTGAGCACACCCAGCACATTGGAAAGTTGGTGCCTGTAGCACCAGCCCCGGAGTTGGTGCCTGTACAAGGAGCCGCAGATTAAATTCTAAAGAGCCACCTGTTGGCCACCCCTCATCCAGCCCATCCCTGAGAGGTTTTTGTCCACGCTGCTCTTAAAAATCCCCAATGATGGAGATTCCACAACCTCCTAGGCAATTTACGCCAGTGCTTAACCACCCTGACAGGGAGTTTTTCCTAATGTCCAACCTAGACCTTCCTTGCTGCAATTTAAGCCCATTGCTTCTTGTCCTGTCCTCAGAGGTTAAGAACAATGTTTCTCCTTCCTCCTTGAAATGAACTTTTATGTACTTGAAAGCTGATCATATCTTCTCCTGACTAAACAAACACAATTTTTCAGTCTTCCCTCATAGGTGATGTTTTCTAGACCTTTAATCATTTTTATTGCTCTTCTCTGACTTTCTCCAATTTTTCCACATCTTTCCTGAAATGTGGCACCCAGAACTGGACACATTACTCCAGTTGAGGCCTAATCAGTGCAGAGTAGAGCGGAAGAATTACTTCTCATGTCTTGCTTACAATACTCCTGCTAATACATCTCAGGATTATACTTGGGTTTTTTCCAACAGTGTAACACTGTTGACTCATATTTAGCTTGTGATCCACTGTGACTCCCAGATCCGTTTCTGCTGTGCTCCTTCCTAGGCAGTCATTTCCTGTCTTGTATGTGTGCAACAGATTGTTCCTTCCTAAGTGGAGTACTTTGGATTTGTCCTCATTGAATTTCATCCTATATTCTCCAGTTTGCCCAGATCATTTTGAATTGTAATTCTAGCCTCCAAAGCACTTGCAGCCCCTCCCAGCTTGGTATCATCTACAAACTGTATAAGTGTAACAGAGAGACTCTGCTACTGGGAGGGTTTCACTATGTCTAGGAGGGTTACACCCTGGTGGGAGGGGGCTAGGCCTGTACTGGAATAAGGTCATTTTGTGCTACACAGTGTGGCAGAACCTAGAATGTCCATTACCAGGGAAAATGCTGGGGGGAATTGACATGTGGAAAGGACAGAAACCCTGTCTGAATTCTCTCACATTGTGACTGGGGTGTGAGACCGCTGAGCACTGACCCCCCCGGAAGGGGGCGCAGAAGGACTAAGGGGCACTGCCGGAGGGCAGTGGCCTCGAAGAGGACGCCGCTGAGCACGGAGCAACGCGGGTCCAGAGATAACAGAGGACAGAACAACGGACGGGACACCACCAGGAGGAGGCGCTCCACTGGAATGAGCTAATTCCCAGAGTCACCAGCAGGAGGCGCCGCGGGGGTGAGTCCCAACCCGTTACACCTATCTAAGGCTGATGCCTCATCTCCATCTGGTCTACAATCCTGCTTCTTACCTCTGGAGGGACTTTGCTACAAACTGAAGCTCTGCACAAAGGACTGATGACCCATCCCAGCGGGGGATGTACTCCAGAGACTTGATTTGAACCTGCAGTTTATGCCATCACTGCTACAAGCCTGAACTAAGAACTTTGCCATTACTGAATGTAATTGATTCCATTTAACCAATTCTAGCTCTCATCTCTACCTTTTTCCTTTATGAATAAACCTTTAGATTTCAGATTCTAAAGGATTGGCAACAGTGTGATTTGTGGGTAAGATCTGATGTGTATATTGACCTGGGTCTGGGGCTTGGTCCTTTGGGATCGAGAGAACCGTTTTCTTTTATTGGGGTGTTGGTTTTCATAACCATTCATCCCCAGGACGAGTGGCACTGGTGGTGATACTGGGAGATTGGAGTGTCTAAGGGAATTGCTTGTGTGACTTGTGGTTAGCCAGTGGGGTGAAACCAAAGTCCTCTTTGTCTGGCTGGTTTGGTTTGCCTTAGAGGTGGAAAAACCCCAGCCTAGGGCTGTGACTGCCCTGTTTGAGCAATTGGTCCTGATTTGGCACTCTCCGCTGGGTCCCGCCAGAACCGCATCGTCACAGGGAGGAATGCAGCAAGGACTCAGGATCAGTGGCCAGGGTCACTGAGCATAGACATGGGGAGGTTATATGGGGAGAGGGGTTATGAGTGGGAGAGGGAGGTCAAATGTTAAAATAATGATATTTGGGGGGAAAAGTGTAAAAAGAAGTGAAACTGAACAGAAATAAAACTGGAGTGTAGGCTCTAAAGCAACAAGGCTTCAGTAGGGATTGAGGGTTAAAGGTCTGGGATCCCCCACAGCTCTAGATTCCCAAACCTCTCCTCCCTCCCAATGACCCACCCAGCCCACTTCCCGGGTGCCCTTCCTCCACACTCCCCTCCCCTTCTTCCCATTACTCTCAGCCGGCACCACTTCCCGGCACCTTGGGAGCTTCTTGTATTTTCTCCTCATCTCTCACTACCTCCTACCTCCCTGCTGCTTCTTAGCTCTAACCCTGCACACACCCTCCCCATGTCCTGGCACCCCAGAATTATCTACTCCCCTTCTCCGCCCCTCCCTCGGCTCTCTGATCCCTTCACCCATGGGATCCTAAAAGAGCTCATCTCACTGTCACACAAATCATGCATGAGTCATACACATATTTACTCAATTTAGAATTCTACAGGAGGCATATTTTCCTCTTAAAATGAGGAAAAGGCATGAAAGCTACAGTGATTAATATAGCCAATAAGGATATATTAAATCCAATCTTAAAATGACTGACGGCACCAAAAGGCACATGTCCAAAAATGATACTAGCGTGTGGAGATAAGGCAAAAAGGGGGCAAGAAAACCTGCAAAACTTGTATGATGAATAAAGGTATACAGTTATTACTACTCAGGTTCTTTAGAGACCCCACAGCTTCTAATAACCCAGGCGACAGGACTCCTTACCCAGCAAGACCACCGTCTCATAGTTCTCCTGCATGACATCCCTGTAGAGGGCTCTCTGAGTGGGGTCCAGCAGAACCCACTCTTCCCTGGTGAAATACACAGCCACCTCCTCGAAGGTCACCGGCCCCTGAAAGAGCAAGAGTCCAACACTCAGTACCTGCTGCCCCACTCACAACCCCACTATTCACGGAACAGCAGCACCAGGTAAATGGGAGCTCCAGGAGGCACATGTTAACAGAGTCCCACCCCACCTTGCTTAGAGCAGCCAGGAGGCATCAGAGGGTGGAAAGAGAGAACCTTTGTGTCTCCCAGCTGACAGACAGAGGCAGAGTCATCACATTTATCACATAGCTACTAGCCAGGGCTTGATATAGGAGATGGGGCTGTCTCTGGACCCTGCTGGTGGCTCCCTGGTAGGAATCTCTAAATAAAATATATGGAAGAAAGGGGAAGTCAACAGTAAAGAATATAAGTTAGAAAGTCAGAATTGTAGAAAATTGGTAAGGGAAGCTATCAGGAATCAATGACCACTTAATGAAAATAAGAAGGAAGATTTAAAAAAGTATATTAAGTACAAAATTAATCCCTAACAATGGTAGTGGTAAATTACTAGATGGAAATGGCAGAATTATCAAAAATAATACAGAAGAGGTAAAAGTGTTCAATAATTTTTTCACTCCTGGAGTTGGCGAAAAACAGATGATGTAATCATATAAGACGTTGACAACGACAGTCTTTCCATCCCAACAATAACTCACGAGGATGTTAAACAGCAGCTATTACAGTTAGACATGTTTAAATAAGCAGGTCCAGATAACTTGTATTAAGAGTTTTGAAAGACCTGGTGGAGGACTGTTAATGTTGATTTTAATTAGGACTTGGACCAATGGGAAAATTCCACTAGACTAGAAAAAAGCTAATGCTGTGCCAATATTTAAAAAGTGTAAAAGAGATGACCCAGCTAATTACAAGAGTGTTAGTCCGATACTGGGCAAGATAATAGAGCAGTGAATATGGATTTAATTAATAAAGAGGTAAAGGAGGGTAATATAATTAGAACCAATTAACAAAGGTTCAGAGACAACAGATCCAATCAAACTAACTGGATATCCTTATTGGGTGAGATCAAAAGTTTGGTTGCAGCTAATAGTATTGATGAGCTAAGAGGTGAAAACATTACCTAGACTTCTGTAAGGCATATGACTTGGTTCAGCACAATATTTTGACTAGAAAACTAGAAAGATACAAAATAAACACAGCATACATTAAACAGATTAAAAACTATGATTGTAAATGGGGAACCATGCTTGAGTAGATTTCTTTCTAGGGGGTTCCCACAAGGATTGTTTCTTGGCCCTGTGCTATTTAACATTCGTGGTAACTAATGAAGTGTCAGAAGATTCAGGCTCCAGCACTGGGAGTCCGGGAAGTTTTCCCAGCCCTGGCTGGAGGGTTATTTCCTGTTCCACAAAGAGTAGAAGTTCCATTCCCAACTCCTGTGCCTTATCACACAACCCTCCCTGCTCTGCAGAGCCCCATGGGGAGAATGTAGAGAAGGGGGAGTCATTCCTCCCCTGCACTCCCAGAAGAGTTGCTAGGACTCCTTCCTGCCAGCTACTCACCCCTGGATTCATCCTTAGCTCCTAGGATCTTTCTGCTCCAAAGGCTCCATAGTCCTGGGGTGGGGAGGGTGTCACTGCACAGTCTGAAACACAAGGGAGGTTTCTGGAATTGAAGGAAGGAGCAGAAAATGGAGAGGAAAGAAACAGAGAGAAAATGCCTCGTCTCTCTCCCCTCCCCCCACCATCAAGAAATGTTACCAAGGACCAGCGTTAGGGGAAACGGTACCCTGGGCAAAACTTGTACTTTGGCAAAGTTCTTGGTTCAGGCTTGTAGCAGTGATGGAATAAACTGCAGGTTCAAATCAAGTCTCTGGAGTACATCCACAACTGGGATGGGCCATTCAGTCCTTTGTACAGAGCTTCAGTTTGTAGCCAAGTCCTCCAGAGGTATGAAGCAGGACTGAAGACCAGATGGAGATGAGGCATCAGTCTTTTATAGTCTCTTGCCATGTGGTCTTTGCTTTCTTTGTCCCAAGGACACTCTATCCAGCACGCGACATAGAAAACCTTAGAGTTCTGTCCATAGGCAGGTCCCTGCACACCTTGCTGAGCCACAAGGCATATCTGCCTTCTCTCAATGGGTCAATTGTATAGCTGATGGTCCTTAATGGGCCATCAAGCAGGCTAGGCAGAGCTGACACCAATTTGTCTGGCTGGGGTGTTCCCCAGAAGCATAGCACAAGTTGGAAATACAGGCAGCATAGAGCCAATATTCATAATGTCAACTACAAAAATGATACATATCTAGAGATAGCATAATTACAATCAGCCAATCATCACCTCTCCATAGACCCTTTATGTGACCACCTTTATACAATATTGGCTGCAAATATAGAACAGTGGTGGCAACGGTGATCTATACAGTTACAGATTATGTCAATAACGTCACAGGAGGTGACATGGTATCAGTCAGACTGATACTGGAATACTGCCTCCAGTTCTGGTGTCCTCATTTGAAAAAGATGGTGTGAAATTGGAGTTGAGGCAGCAAAGAGCCACCAAATGTTCTGAGGGCTGGAGAAAAATGCCCTCTAGTGAGCTATTGAAAGAGCTCAACCTGTCTAGCTTCTCAAAAGAAGATTGAAAGGTGACTTCATTGAAACGTTGAAGTGCCTTAATGGAGAGAAAAGATTGGCTATTAAAGGGCTCTTTAATGTAGCAGAGAAAGGCATTAAAAAACCCAATGGCTGGAAGGTGAAAAGAGACAAATTCATATTACAATTAAGGCACAAATATTCAACAGTGAGGATCATTCACCACAGGAACAAGCTACCAAGGAAATTGGTGCATTCTCCATCTCGTGACGTCATTTCATGAAGACTAGATGCCTTTCTGGAATGTGTTTACCCCAAAGTAGCTCTTGTGTCATACAGGAGGCCTGTGATATGCAGGGGTCAGATTAGATGCTCTAATGGTCTCTTCTGGCCATAAAGTCAACTAATTTCTGAAAATCTAAGTGTCAGGGGACTGTTGCCCCCTTACTAACATTCAGTGCGGGTGTTTTGGTTGCTAGCTCCCAGCACTAAAAGGGGAGGGATCGATGGCAAATCAGGACCCTGAGACTGACAGTCCCCAGGAACAATGTCAAGAGGCCAATGCTCCAGGTCAGCCTGATTGACAGGGCAGGCCGGCTAATCAGGGAGACAGAAGGCCAGTGTGGGTCCCGTCCTCCGTGTGTGAGCAGGAATGTGCCGGAGTCAGACAGAGTGGGGCCGAGCAAAGGAGAAAGCAGGGGACAAGCTGAGCTGGAGAACAGAGCCGGGCCACATCCAGAGGGGCCAGAGCTGAAGCCAGCCCAGAGAGAGCAGACTGTGTGCTGGGAGCAGAGCTGGAGCCAGAGGCACAGCGCAGAGAGAGCAGACCCTGTGCTGGGAGCAGAACTGGAGCCAGAGGCAGAGCGCAGAGAGAGCAGACCCCGTGCTGGGAGCGGAGCTGGAGCCAGAGGCACAGCGCAGAGAGAACAGACCCCATGCTGGGAGCAGAGCTGGAGCCAGAGCCACAGCGCAGAGAGAGCAGACCCCGTGCTGGGAGCAGAGCTGGAGCCAGAGCCACAGCACAGAGAGAGCAGACCCTGTGCTGGGAGCAGAGCTGGAGCCAGAGGCACAGCGCAGAGAGAGCAGATCCTGTGCTGGGAGCGGAGCTGGAGCCAGAGGCACAGAGCAGAGAGAGCAGACCTGTGCTGGGAGCAGAGCTGGAGCCAGAGGCACAGCACAGAGAGAGCAGACCCTGTGCTGGGAGCAGAGCTGGAGCCAGAGGCACAGCGCAGAGAGCAGATCCTGTGCTGGGAGCTGAGCTGGAGCCAGATGCACAGTGCAGAGAGAGCAGACCCCGTGCTGGGAGCAGAGCTGGAGCCAGAGGCACAGCACAGAGAGAGCAGACCCTGTGCTGGGAGCAGAGCTGGAGCCAGAGGCACAGCGCAGAGAGAGCAGATCCTGTGCTGGGAGCGGAGCTGGAGCCAGAGGCACAGGGCAGAGAGAGCAGACCCTGTGCTGGGAGCGGAGCTGGAGCCAGAGGCACAGCGCAGAGAGAGCAGACCCTGTGCTGGGAGCAGAGCTGGAGCCAGAGGCACAGCACAGAGAGAGCAGACCCTGTGCTGGGAGCAGAGCTGCAGCCAGAGAGCCACAGGCACAGCACAGAGAGAGCAGACCCTGTGCTGGGAGCGGAGCTGCAGCCAGAGAGCCAGGTGTGGTGAGCAACTGGGGCCAGCCAAGGGGGGACCTTGGGCAAAGGGCCCAGCACAAAAAGACACCCCCAGCCAAGGGTCCATGCAGGCCAGGCTGGGAGGGGGATCTTAACCTGCCGGGGGGCTGGCACTGGAAAGAAGGATCCCACCACCCAAAGCCCGGAGGTGTGTGGCCACCACCATTTCAAGTGTCCCACAGCATCCCTGCAGCACAGCCAGGGCCTGAGAAGGAGGCCTGGGGCCTACAAGGAACAGACTGCAAAGTGCCTTCATGTCCAGAGACATTGTTTGTAATGTTCCCTGCCACAGAGCAGGGTGATGTGTTTCCCTGTAACCGTTCCCATTTATTCTTATTCTTTTCTTTAAATTGATTGTTAAGTAAACAACTTGTATTTGATTTAAATTGTCTGGAATAATCAGTGGGTCAGTGCAGAGAGGGTACCCCGGAGTGGGGATACCTTAGCCCCTGTCCTAGGTGGCCACAGCAGGGTTGGGGGTTGAGCCCCCCAGGAATCCTGGACCCAGTCTTTGGGGCTACGAACTCTGCCAGACAGGAGAGTCCTCAAGGGCAGGAGGCCTCTGGGTAAAGGAAGTGGGAGCGAGGACTCAGATCCTTTCGCTAGCCCACTTCACCGGGGTAGCACAGAAGCCAGGAAAGTTCCCCACAATAGCGGGACCATCCCCCACTTACATAAGTGTAGCATTGGGAGCAGCATCTGATGTTTTACTGTCTAGCTGGCTTGCTTCCTAGAATGAGCGCTCCTTGAGTGGGGTGATCCACAGGGAGTAGCTCAAACTCCAAAGTGCCTGGCCAGGGGCAGGACATTAGCACAGCAAGGGAGGGGTGTGGCAGTGACATCACAAAGGCCTTTTGCAGGACCTCAGACTATTGGTCAAAGGTGGTGGGGAGGTAGTGACCTCACAGAGAGATGCTGACTCAGCCAGGCAGGAGAGGGGCGAGGGGCCAGGGAAACCTCAGAGACCCTGTGGATTTGTTTCAGCAAGTCTCCTTCTCCAGGTCTCTCTTTGAGGACTGAGAGTATTCGGGTTCACGGACGTGAGCGCCAGGAGGAACCTCTTTTGAGTTTTCTCCTTCCTTTTAGTGATTTTACTAGAAAACAGATGTCCCTGTTTAGAGGGTTAGAGCCTCCTCGAGGTTTGAAACTGTTCGGTCTGATCATTCTGGTGACAGTTGAATTCATGGAAAGCATGATCTTAAGGAGGCAGAATTTTATTCCACACCTGGGATTTTGTCCCTTAGAATCACTGGGGACATTAGGGTTTGTCCTTTTTGTTTCAAATTTTCCTCCATCCATCCCTTCCTCCTTTCTCTTCCTCTCTTGCTTCTTTTCTCCTTTCTCCTGTTCCCCTCCCAACACCAGGAGGGGTGTGTGTGTGTGTGTGTGTGTTGCGGGGGAGTGCTCGGCAGCTCTCACTGTGGGAGGTCCACCCAAAACTGTGGAGCTGCAGTAGTGCTGGGGCAGTGATCCCCACCAGTGACCTGGGCCATCCTTTTAGCTCTCTGGTGAGACCCCTCAGCCTCCCCTCCTCAGTCTCTACCCTGATTGGCTGAGCAGGGGATTATTGACAGGGAGGAGACTCAGGTCCTTGTTGTTCTCTTTTAAGACCAAGTAAATAAGTCATAACCACTTATATGTTTGACAAATTTTGCTGCTTCTCTGCATTAGTGGTCTCTGAGCAGTTCATGATTCTC
Organism: Mauremys reevesii; assembly: GCF_016161935.1. Lineage (NCBI taxonomy): Eukaryota > Metazoa > Chordata > Testudines > Geoemydidae > Mauremys > Mauremys reevesii. The sequence continues at coordinate 77,697 of NW_024100776.1, read as the reverse complement.
TCTAACATTGCAGTTCTCCTCAAATACTGGCTGAATAATTACTGTGCACACTTGTTGGACTGGAGCTCATCTAAGAGCACTTTATTGAGGTCATTCAATGTATGAAATTCAAGATCCGATGGTTAATTTGAAAATCAGGGCTCTGGGGGTCCTATTCCCAATTCAGCCATTGACTGGCTGTGTGACCTAAGACAAGTCAATTCTCCTTTCTCAGCCTGAGCGTCTCCCTCTTTCAAGTAGGGATAATAATGATCTGCTCCTACCTACCTCAACACACTCACTCTTCCCCAACACACGCACAAACACACTGTCTCTCCACACACACAAACAGTCTCCACGCTGCAGCTGAAAAGCAGCTGGCAGTCTAGTAGGATGACCCTGGAACAATGGGATAGAGAAACCTGCATCATTGAAAGTGCAGCCACAAAGACACCACACACCAGCTTCCCCTAGCTGGCAAGAATCAAACCTCCACAGAAAGATTCCTGTGGTATCGTAGGCCAGCTTCCTAAGGCCTCAGCCTCAACCACTTAACACAGGGACCTTTCTACACTCTGGTTCTGTTCTAACGGAAGGATCACTTCCAAGTGTTCGCTCAGACCAGCTTGCTCAGCACCCTCACTGCTGTGCATCTCTGTATGTGTGGCCATGGCTGAACAGCAAGAATTCCTGCCCATTTCCCTTCTGGCTGGAGCATGGTTAGAGTGTGTTTGTGGTTAATGATGTTGCTGTAGATTGTTGGCTTCCTGCTTTGGCAATTCAGACAGTCCCTTTTCCCAACATATCTCCAGCACATCAGTCCCTGGCTGAGTCTCCTGGGCAGTGGAAAACATCCCTTGTTTGGTGCTGCCAAGGGGATCGTGCAGAGCTGAGATGTCTCTCGGCTTGGATCAAAGGGGAATGTTGGATGGAATTTATCACACAACCCTCCCTGCTCCGCAGAGCCCCATGGGGAGAATGTAGAGAAGGGGGTGTCATTCCTCCCCTGCACTCCCAGAAGAGTTGCTAGGACTCCTTCCTGCCAGCTACTCACCCCTGGATTCATCCTTAGCTCCTAGGATCTTTCTGCTCCAAAGGCTCCATAGTCCTGGGGTGGGGAGGGTGTCACTGCACAGTCTGAAACACAAGGGAGGTTTCTGGAATTGAAGGAAGGAGCAGTAAATGGAGAGGAAAGAAACAGAGAGAAAACGCCTCGTCTCTCTCCCCTCCCCCCACCATCAAGAAATGTTACCAAGGACCAGCGTTAGGGGAAATGGTGCCCTTGGCAAAACTTGTACTTTGGCAAAGTTCTTGGTTCAGGCTTGTAGCAGTGATGGAATAAACTGCAGGTTCAAATCAAGTCTCTGGAGTACATCCACAACTGGGATGGGCCATTCAGTCCTTTGTACAGAGCTTCAGTTTGTAGCCAAGTCCCTCCAGAGGTATGAAGCAGGACTGAAGACCAGATGGAGATGAAGCATCAGTCTTTTATAGTCTCTTGCCATGTGGTCTTTGCTTTCTTTGTCCCAAGGACACTCTATCCAGCACGCGACATAGAAAAACCTTAGAGTTCTGTCCATAGGAAGGTCCCTGCACACCTTGCTGAGCCACAAGGCATATCTGCCTTCTCTCAATGGGTCAGTTGTATAGCTGATGGTCCTTAATGGGCCATCAAGCAGGCTAGGCAGAACTGACACCAATTTGTCTGGCTGGAGTGTTCCCCAGAGGCATAGCACAAGTTTGAAATACAGGCAGCATAGAGCCAATATTCATAATGTCAACTACAAAATGATACATATCTAGAGATAGCATAATTATAATCAGCCAATCATCACCTCTCCATAGACCCTTTATGTGACCATTTTTATACAATATTGGCTGCAAATATAGAACAGTGATGGCAACGGTGATCTATACAGTTACAGATTATGTCAATAACGTCACAGGAGGTGACATGGTATCAGTGAGACTGATACTGGAATACTGCCTCCAGTTTTGGTGTCCTCATTTGAAAAAGATGGTGTGAAATTGGAGTTGAGGCAGCAAAGAGCCACCAAATGTTCTGAGGGCTGGAGAAAAATGCCTTCTAGTGAGCTAGTGAAAGAGCTCAACCTGTTTAGCTTCTCAAAAGAAGATTGAAAGGTGACTTCATTGAAACGTTGAAGTGCCTTAATGGAGAGAAAAGATTGGCTATTAAAGGGCTCTTTAATGTAGGAGAGAAAGGCATTAAAAAACCCAATGGCTGGAAGGTGAAAAGAGACAAATTCATATTACAATTAAGGCACAAATATTCAACAGTGAGGATCATTCACCACAGGAACAAGCTACCAAGGAAATTGGTGGATTCTCCATCTCGTGACTTCATTTCACGAAGACTAGATGCCTTTCTGGAATGTGTTTACCCCCAAAGTAGCTCTTGTGTCATACAGGAGGCCTGTGATATGCAGGGGTCAAATTAGATGCTCTAATGGTCTCTTCTGGCCATAAAGTCAACTAATTTCTGAAAAACTAAGTGTAGCATTGGGAGCAGCGTCTGATGTTTTACTGTCTAGCTGGCTTGCTTCCTAGAATGAACGCTCCTTGAGTGGGGTGATCCACAGGGAGTAGCTCAAACCTCCAAAGTGCCTGGCCAGGGGCAGGACATTAGCACAGCAAGGGAGGGGTGTGTCAGTGACATCACAAAGGCCTTTTGCTGGACCTCAGACTATTGGTCAAAGGTGGTGGGGAGGTGGTGACCTCACAGAGAGATGCTGACATCAGCCAAGCAGGACAGGGGCGAGGGGCCAGGGAAACCTCAGAGACCCCTGTGGCTTTGCTTCAGCAAGGCTCCCTCTCCAGGTCTCTCTTTGAGGACTGAGAGTATTCGGGTTCACGGACGTGAGCGCCAGGAGGAACCTCTTTTGAGTTTTCTCCTTCCTTTTAGTGATTTTACTAGAAAACAGATGTCCCTGTTTAGAGGGTTAGAGCCTCCTCGAGGTTTGAAACTGTTCGGTCTGATCATTCTGGTGACAGTTGAATTCATGGAAAGCATGATCTTAAGGAGGCAGAATTTTATTCCACACCTGGGATTTTGTCCCTTAGAATCACTGGGGACATTAGGGTTTGTCCTTTTTGTTTCAACTTTTCCTCCATCCATCCCTTCCTCCTTTCTCTTCCTCTCTTGCTTCTTTTCTCCTTTCTCCTGTTCCCCTCCCAACACCAGGAGGTGTGTGTGTGTGTGTGTGTGTTGCGGGGGAGTGCTCGGCAGCTCTCACCTTGGGAGGTCCACCCAAAACTGTGGAGCTGCAGTAGTGCTGGGGCAGTGATCCCCGCCAGTGACCTGGGCCATCCTTTTAGCTCTCTGGTGAGACCCCTCAGCCTCCCCTCCTCAGTCTCTACCCTGATTGGCTGAGCAGGGGATTATTGACAGGGAGGAGACTCAGGTCCTTGTTGTTCTCTTTTAAGACCAAGTAAATAAGTCATAACCAGTTATATGTTTGACAAATTTTGCTGCTTCTCTGCATTAGTGGTCTCTGAGCAGTTCATGATTCTCTCTAACATTGCAGTTCTCCTCAAATACTGGCTGAATAATTACTGTGCACACTTGTTGGACTGGAGCTCATCTACGAGCACTTTATTGAGGTCATTCAATGTATGAAATTCAAGATCCGATGGTTAATTTGAAAATCAGGGCTCTGGGGGTCCTATTCCCAATTCAGCCATTGACTGGCTTTGTGACCTAAGACAAGTCAATTCTCCTTTCTCAGCCTGAGCGTCTCCCTCTTTCAAGTAGGGATAATAATGATCCGCTCCTACCTACCTCAACACACTCACTCTTCCCCAACACACACACACACACTGTCTCTCCACACACACAAACAGTCTCCACACTGCAGCTGAAAAGCAGCTGGCAATCTAGTAGGATGACTCTGGAACAACGGGATAGAGAAAGCTGCATCACTGAAAGTGCAGCCACAAAGACACCACACACCAGCTTCCCCTAGCTGGCAAGAATCAAACCTCCACAGAAAGATCCCTATGGTATCGTAGGCCAGCTTCCTAAGGCCTCAGCCTCAACCACTTAACACAGGGACCTTTCTACACTCTGGTTCTGTTCTAACGGAAGGATCATTTCCAATTGTTCGCTCAGACCAGCTTGCCCAGCCCCTCACTGCTGTGCATCTCTGTATGTGTGGCTATGGCTGAACAGCAAGAATTCCTGCCCATTTCCCTTCTGGCTGGAGCATGGTTAGAGTGAGTTTGTGGTTAATTATGTTGCTGTAGATTGTTGGCTTCCTGCCTTGGCAATTCAGACAGTTCCTTTTCCCAACATATCTCCAGCACATCAGTCCCTGGCTGGGTCTCCTGGGCAGTGGAAAACATAAGAACATAAGAAAGGCCGTACCGGGTCAGACCAAAGGTCCATCTAGCCCAGTATCTGTCTACCGACAGCGGCCAATGCTAGGTGCCCGAGAGGGAGTGAACCTAACAGGCATTGATCAAGTGATCTTCCTCTTGCCATCCATCTCCATCCTCTGACAAACAGAGGCTAGGGACACCATTCTTACCCATCCTGGCTAATAGCCATTTTTGGACTTAGCCACCATGAATTTATCCAGTTCCCTTTTAAACATTGTTATAGTCCTCGCCTTCACAACCTCCTCAGGCAAGGAGTTCCACAAGTTGACTGTGCGCTGCATGAAGAAGAACTTACTTTTATTTGTTTTAAACCTACTAATTTCATTTGGTGAACCCTAGTTCTTGTATTATGGGAACAAGTAAATAACTTTTCCTTATCCACTTTCTCAACATCACTCATGATTTTATAGACCTCTATCATATCCCCTTAGTCGCCTCTGTTCCACCTAGAGGAGAAGGTGCCATTGTTAGAGGGCTTTCCCTTCCCCTGCCCACTTCCCTGGTTCTTGTCACGCAGGCAGCAAAAGACCAGAAGTTGGAAGCACAGACAAAGTGAAGTTTACTGGGGTTAATTTCCAAGCAAGCAGATTCCGAAGCCCTTCGCACCAGTCAGGCTTGTCTCTATACACTGATAGAGTCTGTTCCACATTGTTCCCTTCCCAGCTCTGACACTGCAGAGCGTTTACCCCACATCCCTACAGACAATTCTTCCCTGGGTGCTGGCTGGTGAGTCTTGCCCACATGCTCAGGGTTTAGCTGATCACCACATTTGGGGTCAGGAAGGAATTTTCCTCCAGGGCAGACTGGCAGAGACCCTGGGGGGTTTTCGCCTTCCTCTGCAGTGTGGGGCACGGGTCACTTGCTCGAGGATTTTCTGCACCCTGAAGTCTTTAAACGTCGAGTTGAGGACTTCAATAGCTCAGACATAGGACAGGGGTTTGTTACAGGAGTGGGTGGGTGACAGTCTGTGGCCTGCATTGTATAGGAGGTCAGACTAGACGATTATAATGGTCCCTTCTGACCTTAAAGTCTATGAGTCTATGAACTCTGACACTGCAGAGTGTTCACCCCACGTCCCACTTCCCAGCTCTGACACCACAGAGCCTTGCCTGTGTCCCTGTTCCCCGTTCCCTAGTCCCATCCCCCCCCCGTTAGCACCCCCGTCCCCCAGCCCGAGCTGACAAAGTGGAGCAGGCTGGGGCCAGGTCGTTCCACTTCCCACCGCCCGGTGAGTGCAGGGTGCACCTGATCTCTCCTGCAGTCCACCAGGATGTAGCTCAGGGGAAGGGGCGGAGTGGGGGGGGGGAGATGGGATGGAGCAGGGGTGGGAAGAGGCAGGGTAGGGGCTTTGGGGAAGAGGCGGAGCAGGGCAGCTTTCCTGGCCGGCTCAGCCAGCCGGGGGATCGGGCTGGCCGCTGGAGCAGTACGGAGCTGCATAGGGCACCAGGAAAAATGGGGCAATTTGGTGCCTCCACATCCCTTCACCAGGCAGTGTCCCTGTTGTGTGGGCTGTCTTCATAGGTCCTTTCTCGATCTTTCTCACCCTCTTGTCTTGAGTCTCCTGTGTCTCTCTTTTCAAGCACAGACTAACTCTGGTAGTTCAGAGGAGGGGAGGACCATGCCTACGCATGGCCAGCAGACAGCGACAAAGACCCCTGGCCAGCCTGCTCCCTGCCATGCCAAACACCCACTGAAGGCCACCCACAGATCAGCATGCGCAGCGGCTGCTGATGGTCTGTGGCCAACATCAGAAGACGGTAGGAAAGCAGGGCCAGCCCTCTCGGTGGGGCCTCTAACTGTTCCCACTCTCCGTGCTCACTTTTGCAGTGGCGCAGGAGATTTTATCCGAAGAGGCTTTTCCCAGCTGGCGAGAAGCAGAGAAACACCCAAGCTCCCACGGTGCTATTTAGCAACCCCCTCAAGCACAGGGACAGATGCACATTTGGAAGAGGGAAACTGCTCTACATGCTAGCCTGGGCAGATGCCCATTTTCTTTGGCAAGTCAGGAATGGCAAAGGCGAGACTGGAAGCACCTGGGACTCATGCCCCAGCCTTTGTGATGCCCACCCCCCAACTCCTTCCCGGGGCTCTTGCTTAAGCCAGAGCATTGGCCTGAGTGGCCAAGAAGAGGTTCCAGCCCTGAAGGGAGCAGGACTTTCAGCATGAAGGTAAAACTGCACAAGCACAACGGGACTTGACCCCTCAATCACCTGATCCAAAGTCAGATACTTTATCCATTAGGCCACATGGTCACATAAGAAAACTCTCTCCAAGTACTTCTTTGGAGAAGACAGACACTATGTTTCTCAGACTAAGATCATCTACTGAGGGGGCTGAGACTCTCTGGGCACAAGAAGTTGAGATTCCAAAGACATATGAGACTTAATTCTATGGGGTCAGGTGCAGGACTTTGGCAGGGAGGCTTAGGTAAGGGGGACTGGGGTGCAGGGGATGGACCGGCTGTCTAGGTGTGGAGATTTAGTCGCACTGAAGCACAGGAGGGAGGAGGAGGAGGAGGAATCCTGCTGATGGTCAGTGGTTGTGCAGAAAAAAGGGTGTTGATTTCCATCCTAAATGGGCTGGTTGGCTTGACCCTTCTCCTCTGTGGAATGTGGTGGGGACTGTAGCTCGCCCCTCGTGGGGCAGGAGGGCACAGGTGCAGGGCACTGAGCTCCGATGCCCCTGGACGGCAGCCCGGTGGGGTCGGGCAGGGCAGCGTCTGTGGTTTACATTCTGCATTGCCTGGTGCTGAGCCATTGCACAATCCCCAGTCACGCCGCACAGCACACCTCAAGAGGCGGTGGGGGGCCAAGCAGATGATCCAGCACGAGGGGGGAGAGGAAATGTGGCTGGGGGGAGGAAAGGTCTTGGGCTGCACTGGGGAGTGCAGAGCAGGTGACCCCAGAAACCTGCAGCAAAGGGATGGACAGGTGGGCTGGGTGGATAGATGAGGCAGTGAGCCTAAAAGGGGAGTGGGGGTCTAATGGTCAGAGCAGGGTGGGGTTTGTGTTCTATCCCTAGCTCTGGGAGCTGAGTGGGGTCTAGAGGTGAGAGCGGGGGACTGGGAGCCAGGACTCCTGGGTTCCATAGTGGCAACTGTTTTTTCCTGTGTCTCCCTCCCTAGAGATCCCAGCCCAGCCCCCTAGCAGAATCTGACTGGGGGAGGGGGTTGCCCTGCCACTCCAGACTTGTGATTAGAACCCCTCCTCCCACGGGCTCTGACATCATGGAATCTCCCTCCCACATCAGAAAGTAGGAGCCCTTCCCCACATGAGGAGGAAGCTAGTGAGTTTCTTGGGGCTCTCTGGCAGAGGTGACAGCACCCACCAGACACCCACTGAGGGCTGCAAGGAGACCCCCCTACACACCCCCTGCTACGAGGGGCTGCGGGGTGCCCAGCCAGGGTCAGGAGGTGAGATGGGGTCGCAGTGGCAGGAAGGGGGCAGAGCTGGGGGTGGTGCCAGGTCGTTGCTGGCTACACAGGGAAAAACCACACTGCTCCATTATGTATTTCCCAAGGTTATGGCTGAATACAGGGTTTGGAATGACTTCAGGGAAATATTTTGTTTCCAAACAGACTCCATATACCAAATGATGGTGCTAATATGCTCCCCCTGAACCCTCCCCCATGACTCCAGGATCCCAGCATCTTCCTAATTTGTAGGGTAGTTCTCCTCCCAGGCTCGTGCGAAGGCGGGAAGCACCACCAGCCCCATTTCCCGCACGGGAGAACTGAGGCCCAGAGAGGCTGAGTGATGTGCCCAAGGACTCGGAAGTCTGTGGCAGAGCAACGCATGTTTATGCCTCCCCCGTCCCGGGTCTGGCCTGCTCCTGGGTCACTGGGTGGTGCAGGGGCGGGAGCTTGGGGGAAGGGGCAATGTGAGGGCAGAGGAGGGGTGTATTGGGGAGGGGCAGTGCGGGAGTGGGGTTTCGGGGGAAGGGGCAGAGTGAGGGTGGGGCATTGGAGGAAGGGACAGGTGATGTGAGACAGGGACCTCGGGGGCAGGGGCAGCGTGAGGGCAGGACCTCAGGGGCAGGGGCAGGGCTTTGGGGGAACGGGCGGAGTGAGGGGGCTTGGGGATGAGGAGGGTTAATTCAGTTCAGTGGCAGCTTTGTCTGTGGGTGACACTGTTACTGCAGGGGTGGTCAAGCCGGGCTCGCCCGAGGGAGGAGGAAGGGGGTGGCTGGGGAGGGACAGCGGGAGTGAGGGGCGCTGACCAGTAGCCGGGCACAAGGCTCATCAGACACGCACAGAAACCAGCTCACCCCGGGGGTTAAAGCCCCAGCAAACAAGGGGCGCTGGGACCATCCCGGTGCAGACACATGTGTAAAGTCACCGGACGGAGACAGACCCGCACTCACCTGCCTCAAGACAGACCTGCCCCCGCCAGGTTTGGGGGCGGGAGCTGCCGCCCTGGTCTCGCCCTCCCCGCCCCGCTCAGCTGCTCTGTGCAGGGGCGGGCAGCGCGGCACGCCTACGCGGGCAGGTCAATACACTGCACAGGGGTGGGGAGAGGTGTCAGGTTGACCAGGGACCCGCCCTTCCTGGGCTCGAGAGGACGGGGCGCCCGGGGCAGGCTGGGAGTTGTAGTTCCTGGCTCTTCTCAGAGCGGAAGGGACGGCCTGGTTGCTCAGACAACGCTCCCCTCCCAGTGCATGCTGGGTAGTGTAGTTCTCCCTCTCGCAGGCGGCCTCTAGTGGAGGAGGGGCCCTATCCCGTCACTTCACCGCACCCCTCCCCGCTCCCTGATTGGCAGAGAGAGCGCGGGACAGAGACTCGGCGCGAGGGGTAATGCCCGCTTCTCGCCCCGAGCCGCCGCCCGCCCGCCCCGCCCGGCGCGTGCTGCGGCCGTTGGGATTCAAATCCCGCCGCGCCAGGGCGGCCCCGGCCCCGGGAGCTGCGGGGGTTGCGCGCTCAGTCCCGCGGGCGGCAACAGTGGGACTCCCGCCCCGGCGCTGCTGGGGGGCTCGAAGCGGGGGGGCGCGGGGGCAGTGGGCGTCCAGGGCGGGGCAGGTCCGAGGAGCGCTGAGGCCGGACGGTGATAGATAACATGATTTGTGCTTAGTTGTCTGTTTTTGGGAATGTGCTTGGTGGTTCTAAGAACTGATGCTATTGCTACATGATCCATGAACTGCTTGCATAACCAATAATAAATATTGAACAGTACCATGGTCAAGGGGACAAACGTGGAATGTTTAGAGTACAAGTAAATAGACCTATGTACCCCACGTCTGCAAAATCCTGAAAATATGCTGTATCACTATGGTCTGATATGCTGTCAAAAATGGTATATATATGTACTCACTGCTCTGTCTCGGGGTGTCACTCCTCTGGTATGAACCGAGGAGGGCACCCGCTCAGCTGATCGTTTTAATAAAGGGCTGCTATCTGTTTATACTCCATCTTGGTCTCTGTGCCTCCTTGGGGTAATTGACTAGCTCCGGGGAGAACGAGCCCTTTTGGCTAACAATTCTGGCGACTCCGCCGGGACCCTCCCTGTAGGGGGCGCTATCGCACCGGGGGCTAGTGAGCTGGTACCGAGAGAAGTGGCCACCTCGAGCTGATTGTGCGGCTCGTGCTCGGACCACCTCGGCCGGCCGGGCGGCGTGTGGCCTCTCTAGAGAGGGTTCACAAGGACACAGAGATCTTAAATTTGCCCTGTTCCAAGTCTCCAGAGCCGGACGTGGCCACTCCGGGCGGTAAGTGCGTTTACCTCTAGGTTTGAGAATGACGCCCCCGAAGTGTGGGAGAACTAAGGGGAACTTAAGAGGCTGCCTGTATACAGGAAGGTATATGTTTTAATGTTATGTGTTAGTATGCATGCACAGTGGGATTCAACTAGCTTGTGGGTTATTCATGTCTTAGGCTTCGTACTTTTGTTCAGTATGTTAATGTTCTTCCTTTTTACTTTGTACCAGAGAATGAGTGTATGTTAGAGAGTTAAGTCTTATAGGGACTGTTAAGACTTAGGCTGACCTCAGCTGCCCCAAGACTCCTGCTAGAGGAAACTCAATGACCAGGATATCTTGATTGCAAGGGGGGTCAGCCGACTGTCTGAAGGTCTCTTCCTTTTAAGTGTGTCTTGTGCATGTGTGTATAGTTTATGATTACAACCATATAATAAGATGGGATCCACTCAGAGTTATTATGCAGGGACACCCCTTGGTTGTATGCTAAATAATTGGCAAGCATTTAAACGCCAATCAGATTTTGGTGTCCCGTTAAGTAAAAACAATCTCATAAAGTTTTGTACAATAGAATGGACAACCTTTGGAGTAGATTGGCCAGACGGGGGTACATTGAAACCAGAAGTAATACAAGTTGTACACAATATCGTAACCCGAGACGGGCATTGGGATCAGTACCCGTATATTAATGTTTGGCAGGATCTGGTGTCCGATTCCCCGCCTTGGCTACAAAAATGTAAACAAAAAACTTTGCAAATATTAATGGCTCGGATCCCGATGAAAAGACACCCCCGTATACCTATGAAAAATCCATGCCCGCCCTTAAAGCCCTGTCCACCCCCTGTAATTCCTTCGGCTCCAGATTATGTCCTCCCGCCCCCAGTATATCCCAGTTTGCAAGCCTTGGATAAACAAATAATGGCAGGTACGGGCCCTAAACACCCTCCCACTGTAGTAAAAGAGACAAGCCCCACCGACATAGGGATCCCACAGACATTCTTGCAGGAGGGTGAGGAACATGAGGATGAGGAGGATGAGAACGGTGTATATAAAAACACCAGGAGCAATACAGATGAAACTACAGTGCATAAGGCACTGCCTCTTCGCGTACAGATAGGGTGCGAGGAAAAGCCTGCCATGGTATATGTCCCCTTTGCCACAAGCGATTTATATAATTGGAAACTACAAAATCCCCCATTTTCAGAGGACCCAGCCCCCTTGACAGCAATTTTTGAAATGCTTATAAGAGCACATAATCCAATGTGGGGGGACATGCAAGTAGTATTAAATGTTTTGCTAACACCGGACGAAAGGCGTATGGTCTTAGCAAAGGCCCGTGAGTGGATAGAAACAACCTATGGTCAGGCTGCTGTAGGAGACATAATGCCCAAGAAAGAGCCTAAATGGCTACCAAATGAGACGGGGTTGCCAGCCCATCAGAGATATGCCGCCGCTATAGTACAGGGTATGAAAAAGTGTATTCGGAAAACCCCTAATTGGGCCAAATTGTATAATATAAGGCAAGAACGGAAAGAAAATCCAGCAGCCTTTTATGAGCGCTTATGCGATACCTGTAGGAGGTACACGGATTTAGACCCAGGGGATCAGAATGGGAAAGCAGTGCTAACTCCCCTCTTTATTGGTCAATCTTATGAAGATATTAGAAAGAAATTACAAAAGGTGGAAGGTGCATCGGGAAAGAATATAGAGGAACTATTAGAGATTGCTTTAAAAGTGTATGATAGACGGGACGAGGAAGAAAGGAAAAAAGGAACAAAAGCTCTCATTATGGCTTTGAGGCAAGGACAGGACAAAGATGAGAAACAGACTAGGAGAAATGAGTATGCTTTCATAGGGGAAAAAGGAAAGCCCCGACGTCCCCGCTTAGGACGAAATCAGTGTGCTCTGTGCAGACAGGAGGGACATTGGAAAAATGAGTGTCCTAACAGGCACATGATACGACAGGGACGCAGGACTGAAACAATCCCACCCCCAATCCTTTACAATGCAGGAGGCTCGGATAGCGAATCTCCCCAATGAAGAGGCCGAGGGACCCAGCGGCCCCTCTTAGCAGCACAACCTGCTAGACTGGATCCCACGGTAGAAATTAGGGTAGGGGGCCGCCAAATTGAAGCCCTGATTGACACTGGGGCTGCCCTGAGTGTACTTCCCCTTAAGTCAGCGCCGCCAGGCAGACCCTCGGGGCATACTATTGTTCAAGGACTTGAAGGACGAAATGTAGTAGTAGCAAAAACCCTTCCCCTTCTAGTAAAAGTGGGTGACCATCATATCGTACACCAGTTTGTTTGTCACCCCTCCTGCCCCATTGCCTTGTTAGGACGAGATATCCTTACTAAACTGCAAGCGGAGATCTCGTTCAATAATGGGACCATAGAAGTATGCCTGCCTAAACAGCAGACTTCTAACTATATAATGGCTCTAATGGGTGATAAACTCCTATACACAGACAACCAGGAGACTGAAGGGGATTTGATATCAAGGGTTAATCCTGAGGTCTGGGCAGAGACAGGAGGCGTGGCACAAGCTTGTAATGCTTCCCCGATACAGATCCAATTAAAAGAGGGCAGCAGGCCAGTTCGTGTCTGACAATACCCCCTGAAACTAACCACACGAATTGGACTAAAACCGCTCATTCTAAAGTTCATACGGTGTGGGTGGTTAAAGGAAGGTACCTCCCATATAATACTCCAATAATGGGGATTCCCAAGCCTGATGGACAGTACCGTTTAGTACAGGATTTGCGACAAGTTAATAAACTTGTAGAGGCCCCCTATCCAGTTGTCCCGAATCCCCACACAATCCTCAGTCAGATTCCCAAAGAACATACCTGGTTTTCGGTAATAGACCTGAAAGATGCTTTCTTTTCAATACCTCTCGATACTGAATCCCAGAAGCTGTTCGCTTTTGAATGGGAAGATCCGGATACACATTATAAAGCTCAGTATCTGTGGACTGTTCTTCCATAGGGACTGACCTGTGCTCCCGAGATTTTTGGCAGCCAGCTAAAAAGAGACCTGGCCCCATTCCTAGTCAAACATCCCACATGTTCCATAGTTCAGTACTGTGATGATTTGCTGTTAAGCACTGAAACAAAAACAGCATGTAAAAAGCAAACTGTAGAACTCCTGAATTATCTTGGCAAACAGGGGTACAAAGTCTCAAAAAGCAAAATCCAACTAGTAAAACAGCAAGTTACTTTCCTTGGGTATCAAATAACAAAGGGCAGTCGCAGCTTGGGTAAAGAACGAATCCAAGCTATACTGGAAAGTCCCCAACCGCAAAATCCGCGTGAATTGAGGGCCTTCTTAGGCCTAACCGGATTTTGTCGGCTCTGGATCCCTGACTATGGAGGGAAGGCTAAACCCCTGTATGAATCATTGACTAAGGACGGGTTGCTACGCTGGACGTGGACTAGGGAAATGGAGAAAGCATTTCAAGAGCTTAAAACTGCACTAATTCAACCCCCTGTCTTGGCTCTCCCGGACCCACGAAAACCATTTACCCTATATGTCCACGAGCGAAAGGGGATAGCGGCTGGACTCCTGTGCCAGCGATCAGGACCAACCTGGCGACCTATTGGTTATTATTCAAAGGTTTTGGACCCTGTCGCCAGGGGCTGGCCTGCTTGCTTGCGTGCCGTAGCAGCTACCGCCCTTCTTGTTCAGGAAGCTGAAAAATTGACCCTGGGTGGAGATACTGAAGTCATAGTCCCACATGGAGTACCCCAAATATTAGGAACAGGGGCCAGAGCTAGGCATTTAAATCCGAGTCGACACTCACGATATGAAGTCGGACTCCTGTTAGCTCCTAACTTGACCTTTCGACCCATCAGTTCCCTTAATCCAGCCACCTTGTTGCCTGATCCTGGGGACCCCCGTAAGCCCGGACCCATACACGATTGTATTGAGGTTCTGCAGCAAGAGACTAAACCACGCTCAGACCTCTCTGACGTACCGTGGCCTAACCCTGACATCGAGGGATACGTAGATGGCTCTAGCTACGTAATTAATGGCAAACGATATACTGGGGCAGCAGTGGTAATTAAGAATGACAAGATCTATAAATTTAAGTTAAATCCACATTGGTCAGCCCAAGCAGCAGAATTGGTGGCTCTCATTGAGGCCCTCCGAATGGGTACAGGAAAGATCCTTAATTTATATACAGACAGCCGTTATGCGTATATGGTGGTGTACGCTCACGGTATCCTATGGAAAGAAAGAGGATTCATTACAGCCTCGGGCCAAAAGATAGCACATGGAGGCCTTATTAAATCCCTACTAGAGGCTCTAATGCTCCCGCTACAAGTCGCTGTAATTCACGTGCGTGCTCACGGCAAAACTCCTCAGGGAGAGCAGCGAAAATACAATCAAGTAGCTGATAAGGCTGCACGAGAGGCAGCTCAAGATGGAGTTGCGTGGCTTTTGATAGTAAAAGATACTGAATGTAAAGTCCTAACCCCACAGTATACTACTGAAGAAACACAGTATGCCCAAAGCATAGGGTCCCGTTTGCTCCCCTCGGGATGGTGGAAATTACCAGGAGGGGAAATTTTTGTGCCTCAGCCAATTTTAAAGGAAACCCTTCGACTGTTACATAAGGAAGGGCATATGGGATCAGCAGCTATGGTCGACTTAGCTACCCGAACTCTTAAAGGATTAAGGATGCATATGGAAGCCCAACGGATTGTTAACACTTGCCCAATTTGCCAACAAACAAATCAAAAGGGCCGCGAACCTCCAACCCCAATGGGAGGTCAACCCTGGGCCACATATCCGTTTCAGAGATGGCAGGTTGATTTTGCTGAAGTACCTCCATGCAGGGGCTACAAATATTTACTTGTTTTTGTTGACCAACTAACTAGGTGGGTGGAGTGTTTCCCCACCAGACATTGCCAAGCCCGAGCTGTTGCTAAGGCCTTGGTACAAGAAATAATCCCCCGATACCATGTACTAGAGGTTATTAATTCTGATCAGGGTAGTCACTTTATTTCAAAGGTGACACAAGAAGTATCTCAAGCCTTAGGCATCCAATGGAACTTCCATACAGCTTGGCGCCCCCAAAGTTCAGGCCAAGTGGAAAGAATGAATAGAACATTAAAAGAGACCCTTACTAAAATATGCATGGAATCAGGATTGAAATGGCTTGATGCTTTGCCCCTAGCACTAACTCGCCTGCGAAGGGCCCCAAGACGAGGATTAAAACTGTCACCCTTTGAACTGGTATTCAGATTTCCTCCCCGAATTCCTATTGCAGAATTCCGGGAAGATGTGACCTGGGAAGTGGGAAAAGATACCTTATGGAAACAAGTTTCTCTCCTACAGACTGTTTTATCCCAGCTACATCAATACGCAGCATCTTTCCAATCCCTGCCTTTCGACCGGCCTATCCATCCATTTCAAATTGGTAACCAGGTCCTCGTCAAGAAGTGGAAACGTGACCCCCTTACACCGCGGTGGGAAGGTCCATATACCGTCTCCCTCATCAGCCACGCCGCAGTTAAGCTCCTTGGGAGCAATAAGTGGACTCATCACACAAGAGTAAAACTGTTTCTCACTCCTGACGAAAGAGCCAAACCATCAGAAGCGGACTCCAGCTCTCTGTCCACCCCGGCACCGGAGGCCCGGGGAGGCACAGACGAAGCCTCAGGTAACTGGATCGACCCTCTGCCTACCTCGGCACCGGAAGCCCGAGGGAGCACAGGAGAAGCTTCAGACTGGACTTATGAGCCCCTGAATGGACTTAAGGGTTTGTTTAAGAAATCATAATGCAAATAACACTGTTAATTTTAAGTATATACCTTCTTCATTGTAATGGATGGGAAAATACCTTCCTGGAACTAGGAGAAACAATAGCAAAGTCCTTTAATCTCAGTAATTGTTGGGTATGTGGAGGACCAGGAGACTTAAATGAATGGCCATGGGTAGCCCAACCAGTACAGCCCAAATGGTGGGTCAGTAATTTAAGTATGGTCCGTAACGGAACAGAAGTATGGGCCCAGGATAGTAGCCCATGGCGACTCTATTCCCCTGGGATGGGTATACTATGCCTTAATAGAACAAAGTCAAAAGGAGTATATGTAGGGGAAAGTCAATGTGAATGGACCTTATCCCCCGGATTTGATTGTTGGGATCCTAATTGTTTACCATACAATTGCTCTAAATATCAGGGGCGATGGAATCAAACCAATGTACAGCTGACTAATGGCAGCTGGATAGCCTGCTCCTATCAACTGTATGATAGTAATGATTTTGCCAGTAGCAGCAATTGCAACGCAATACAACAGGATAAATTTTTTGATGATTATCTCTTTTTACGTTGCCAGCGAGATAATACCACAGCCAAGGATCACGTGATACGAATCTATCGCTGGGCGTGGCAACACTATAATGGGACCCGAACAACCCACTTTAGGCAATTTTGGTCAAGCACTACTCAGCCTAAAGGAGGGGGTTGCAATTGTGTATGGAAAATGGGAGCAGGAGCCTGGAAATGTGAGCATTGTAATTCTAAAGGCGAATCTGTTATGGGGGGAGGACCATTAGGATCTGGCGATCATTTGTATTTTGACATGCCCAAGTATAAAACTAATAATTGGTCCCTGTCCCCTGATACAACTACTCCCGACCCCTGGAATGGACCCTTTGCTAATGGAACATGGGCCCTAAAAGGCCACTATTGGATTTGTGGTCAATACGCTTACCGTCGACTACCACCCAATTGGTCCGGGGTATGTTATGTAGGATATATTAGGCCTCTATTCTTCCTACTACCTCTCCTACAGGGAAAAACCCTAGGAGTCAAAGTATATGATGATCTTATTAGGGAACAACGATCTATTGATTCCACTTTAACAGCCGGAAGTTCCCAAAAATGGGGTACACAGGAGTGGCCACCTGAAAGAATCATAGAACATTATGGACCAGCCACGTGGAACCCCGATGAGCTCGTAACAGGAGCTAGGGAACCAATTTATAACCTGAATCGAATAATCAGATTGCAAGCTGTTTTGGAAATAGTAACAAACCAAACAGCTACAGCACTTGATCTTTTAGCTGATCAGGCTACTCAAATGAGAACTGCAATTTATCAGCATCATATAGCTCTTGATTATCTGCTAGCAGAAGAAGGAGGATTATGTGCAAAATTAAATGAATCAAATTGTTGCTTACAAATAGATGATAATGGAAAGGCAGTTAAACGCTTAACAAAAGAAATGAGAAAGCTAACTCACGTCCCAGTACAAACCTGGAAAGGATGGGATACAGATTGGCTTACTTCATGGTTGCCACAAAAGGAATGGATACGCCAAAGCTTCCTTTTTGTTATATGTATTATCCTAGCTTTATTAGCCTTAGCCTGCCTTGCCCCTTGTTTGGTGACAATAATCCGACGATTAATTAACCAAACTATAAATCAACAGGTCATGGTGTTACTCCAACCAACAAAAGCTGAGGATTGGGGATATGAAAGCTCTCAAAATGCTTTCATAAAAAGGGATTGATAGATAACATGATTTGTGCTTAGTTGTCTGTTTTTGGGAATGTGCTTGGTGGTTCTAAGAACTGATGCTATTGCTACATGATCCATGACCTGCTTGCATAACCAATAATAAATATTGAACAGTACCATGGTCAAGGGGACAAACGTGGAATGTTTAGAGTACAAGTAAATAGACCTATGTACCCCACGTCTGCAAAATCCTGAAAATATGCTGTATCACTATGGTCTGATATGACGTCAAAATGGTATATATATGTACTCACTGCTCTGTCTCGGGGTGTCACTCCTCTGGTATGAACCGCGGAGGGCACCCGCTCAGCTGATCGTTTTAATAAAGGGCTCATCATTCCTGCAGGATCTGACACAGAGCAGCTGTGCTCTCTGCTTCTATGATACAGTGGTTCTCTAGTACACTTGCCCATATTCTAGGCAAGACTGATTCTGTTTTTTGATACCATAAAGGAGGGATTGACTCAGGGAGTCATTCCCAATTTTGGCTTTTGCGCCCCTGGCTAAGAGCAGCCAGGGGCACTTATGACAGCAACAGATGGCGCAGTGCAAAAGGACTGGTAACCATGATAATCTTTTTACCAATTTATGGATTGGTAGATGGTACAGTATGGTTGATAATCATCTCTGCTGTCATGCAAAAGCATGCTGCTGTGTAGCGCTGCTGAATCGCCTCTGTCAGCGGCATCTAGCACACATACGGTGACAGTCACAAAAGGCAAAACAGGCTCCATGTTTGCCATGCAATGGCATCTGCCAGGGCAATCCAGGGAAAAAAGCCGCGAAATGCTTGTCTGCCGTTGCTTTCCCGGAGGAAGGAGTGACTGACGACATTTACCCAGAACCACCCGCGACAATGATTTTTGCCCCATCAGGCACTGGGATCTCAACCCGGAAATTGCAAGGGGCGGGGGAGGCTGCGGGAACTATGGGATAGCTAGGGAATAGCTACCCACAGTGCAACACTCCAGAAATCGACGCTAGCCTCGGACCGCAGACACACACCACCGAATTAATGTGCTTAGTGTGGCCACGCGCACTCGATTTTATAAAATCTGTTTTACAAAACCGGTTTATGCAAATTCGGAATAGTCCCATAGTGTAGACGTACCCTAGGTGTGTCTGTGCAAACACGGTCTGTTCCTGAAGTCTTTCCCCCAGCTCCTCACTAGATGTGAGGGGGGAGCTAATTCAGCCCCTGCTTCGCTTAGTATTTAAAACTCCTTATTGTCCCTAGTTCTGCTGCCCTTAGATTTCTCCTCCTGTCCATTTTCTAACAGCTCAGATGAAGTGGCTGAGTGGTTAAGATGATGGACTGCTACTCCATTGTGACCTATATGCATGGGTTCAAATCCTGTTCTCATCATATGCATTTAGTTTTCACCCCTCCTTTGTAGACAACCATCTCCACCTTTGGTTCAATGACAGATCAAACAATGTTGCTTCTTGCAAACAAAAACCTTCTCAGAAACTCAGAACTCCCTTGCTTTAAATAAAATGTCTAAATCCCAGATTTCTTTAGAAAAGAAATTCTCTAGTGCTGTATTTCTTAGTTTTTATCTCAAAAGGGAACATCCTCATCTTCTCCCTCAAACACCCTGGGACCTGCCCAAATTATTAAAATACCCTCAACCCGAGCAAGGCCAGAGCAGTGAACCAGAGCTAGTGTCTAGGCCAAGCTGTTCTGAAGGAAGCAACTCAAACATTTTCTCCCTGCTTCCCTTGGCAAGGTCTGACTGAGAAAACAAAATTCCCCAAACTGAAAATTTTCTGCTGAAAAACTAATACTAGTCTGTTTGGGGACTTTGGTTTGCAAGTATTATTGTTATTATTCTCTTCTGATTTCTGAATCAGTTCAGTCTTTGTCCTCCAGGTGTGTTTCCACCTGCTGAGTTGTGGGGGAGAGAGGCCAAGTCATGATGTCTCTTCCCCTCTTTCATAGGCCTGGTCTACACTAGGCGTTTAAATCGGTTTTAGGAGCGTAAAACCGATTTAACGCCACAACCGTCCACACTAGGAGGCACCTTATATCGATTTTAATGGCTCTTTAAATCGGTTTCTGTACTCCTGCCCGACGAGAGGAGTAGCGCTAATATCGGTATTAACATATCAGAATAGGGTTAGTGTGGCCGCAATCGACGGTATTGGCCTCCGGGCGGTATCCCACAGTGCACCACTGACCGCTCTGGACAGCATTCTCAACTCGGATGCACTGGCCAGGTAGACAGGAAAAGCCCCGCGAACTTTTGAAATTCATTTCCTGCTTCCCCAGCGTGGAGAGCTCATCATCACAGGTGACCACGCACAGCTCATCAGCACAGTTAACAATGCAGTCTCCTGAGAATCGAAAAGAGCCCCAGCATGGACCGCTCGGGAGGTACTGGATCTGATCGCTATATGGGAGAGGATTCAGTGCTAACAGAACTGCGTTCCAAAAGACGAAATGAAAAAGTATTTGAAAGAATTTCTAAGGCTATGACGGATAAAGGCCACAGCAGGGACTCCGTGCAGTGCAGAGTGAAAGTTAAGGAGCTCAGACAAGCCTACCGAAAACCAAAGAAGCAAGCGGTAGGTCAGGGGCAGGTCGAAAAACATGCCGCTTCTATGCTGAGCTGCATGCAATTTTAGGGGCTGCGCCACAAGTACCCCACCCCTGACCGTGGATTCCGAGGTGGGTGTTGTAATCTCTGCCATGTCTGAGGATTATGCAGACGGGGAAGATGAAGAGGAAGAAGAAGAGGAAGACCTAGCAGAGAGCACACAGCACTCCGTGACCCCCAGCAGCCAAGAGCTTTTTATCACCCTGACGGAATTACCCTGCTCCCAGCCCTCACAAGCAACTATTCCAGAGACTGACGCCATGGAAGGGAGCTCTGGTGAGTGTACCTTTGCAAATAGCAAACAGTGTTTTTTAAGCAAGCCTTTTTTAATGATTGATTTGCCCTGAGGACTTGGGATGCATTCGCAGACAGTATAGTTACTTAGAAAAGTTTGTTAACATGTCCGGGGATTGAGAGGAAATCCTCCAGGGACATCTCGATGAAGCGCTCCTGTAGGTACTCCAGAAGCCTTTGCAGAAGGTTTCTGGGCAAGGCATCCTTGTTCCGCCCACCATGGTAGGACACTTTTCCATGCCATGCATGTAGCAAGTAATCAGGGATCATTGCGTGGCAAAGCATAGCAGCATATGGTCGGTGACTGCTGGCATTCAAGAAGCATCCGCTCTTTATCTTGTTCTGTTATCCTCAGCAAAGTGATATCGTTCAGGATAACCTGGTTAAAAATCAGGAATTTAAGTAAGGGGAGTGGCCATTTTTCTACTGGGTTCGTGGAATGCAGCAGCTTAAAAACACTTTCCTGCACATAGCAAAGCGGGGAGGAGGAGTGAAATGCCGATGATCTTTTCTGTTTGGTCACCATGAGGCGATCTTCCCCAAGCTACCGGACAAGCAGTGGGTGGGAAGGGAAGGTTGTTGATTAGCAGGGAGCTAGCGTGGTATTAGCCATGCGTTGGGGGGGGAGGGGTAAATCACTGAGACAGTGGCTTACCATGGCCGCATGCAAGCTGAATTCTGATGCCTGGACCTGATGTGTCTGTGAGATCTGTAACCCCAGAGCTGCAAGCAGTCACTATTAAGATGAAAAATGCGACCTTGTAGGGAAATCACATGTGCTAGGTGAATAGTGATGTTCACTGTGAAACAGTATAACCATTGTTCTGTAAAATGTATCTTTCTAAATATTTATCTCCCTCATGCAGCTGCAAATTTTTCAACCATCCCTCCTCCATTCCAAAGGCTAGCACAGATAAGGCGGAGGAAAAAGAAGACGCGAGATGAGATGTTCTCGGATATTATGGAAGTTACACGCAATGAAAGAGCTCATCTGAATGAGTGGAAGGATGTGGTTTCAAATTACAGGAAAGAGGCCAGTGAACGTGAGGACAGGAGGGACAACCGAGATGAGAGGTGGCGGCAGGAAGACCGGCAGGAAAATCAGCGGTGGCGGGATGCAACTCTGGGGCTGCTGCGTGATCAAACTGACATGCTCCGGCGTCTTGTGGAGCTTCAGGAACGGCAGCAAGATCACAGAGTGCCTCTGCAGCCCCTGTATAACCACCCTCCCCCCTCACCATGTTCCTTAGCCTCCTCACCCAGACGTGTAAGAACGCGTGGGGGGAGGCTCCGTGCACCCGCCCACTCCACCCCCGTAGACAGCCCAACCAAAAGGCTGTCGTTAGTCTGAATTTTTTTTTAATGGCCTTCTCCATCCCTCCTATCCTCCTCCCAAACCACACCCGTACTTCTCTCCCTCGTGTTATAATGAATCAAGAACGAAGTCATGCTTTTTAACTGAGAGTGACGTTCTTGGCAGAAGTAAGCTGTGCTCGAAGGGGGTGGGGGAGTTGCTTACAGGGACTGAGTCAATCAAGGGGGTTGGGTGTTCATCAACAAACACAGCAGTCACACTGTACCCTGGCCATTGATGAAGCTCGTTTTCAAAGCTTCTCTGATGCGCACCACTTCCTGGTGTGCTCTTCTAATCTCCCTGGTGTCTGGCTGCGCGTAATCAGCGGCCAGGTGATTTGCCTCAGCCTCCCACCCCGCCATAAAGGTCTCCCCCTTACTCTCACAGAGATTGTGGAGAATACAGCAAGCAGCAATAACATAGGGGACATTGGTTTGGCTGAGGTCTGAGCGAGTCAGTAATGTGCGCCAGCGCGCCTTTAAACGGCCAAATGCACATTCCACCACCATTCTGCACTTGCTCAGCCTGTAATTGAACAGATCCTGACCACTGTCCAGGCTGCCTGTGTATGGCTTCATGAGCCATGGCATCAAGGGGTAGGCTGGGTCCCCCAGGATAACGACAGGCATTTCAACATCCCCAACTGTTATTTTCTGGTCTGGGAAGTAATTCCCTTGCTGCAGCCGTTTAAACAGAGTAGTGCTTCTGAATACGCGAGCGTCATGAACCCTCCCTGGCCATCCCGCGTGGATGTTTGTGAAACGTCCCTTGTGATCCACCAGTGCTTGCAGCACCATTGAAAAGTACCCCTTCCGGTTTACGTACTGGGTGCCCTGGTGCTGCGGTGCCAAGATAGGGATATGGGTTCCATCTATCGCCCCCCCGCAGTTAGGGAATCCCATTGCAGCAAAGCCATCCACTATGGCCTGCACGTTTCCCAGAGTCACAACCTTTCGTAGCAGCAGCTTAGTGATTGCTTTGGCTACTTGCATCACAGCAGCCCCCACAGTAGATTTTCCAACTCCAAATTGATTCCCGACTGACCGGTAGCTGTCTGGCGTTGCAAGCTTCCACAGGGCTATCGCCACTCGCTTCTCTACTGTGAGGGCTGCTCTCATCTTGGTATTATGGCGTTTCAGGGCAGGGGCAAGCAAGTCACAAAGTTCCATGAAAGTGCCCTTACGCATGCGAAAGTTTCGCAGCCACTGGGAATCATCCACACCTGCAACACAATGCGGTCCCACCAGTCAGTGCTTGTTTCAGGCCCAAAATCGGCGTTCAATGGATAGAATCTGCCCCATTACCATCAGGATCTCCAAAGCGCAGGGGCCCCGCGGTTTGAGAGAATTCTGTGTCTACGTCCTCATCACTGTCATCGCGCTGCCGTATCCGCCTCTTACTCGCCTTGGTTCGAAGGTCCTGGTTCAGCATCCCACATACTCCCTTTCCCCTCTGCCCCTCCCGTTTCTCTCAAGCAAAGCAAACACTCAACCCCTGCAGTGGTTATCTCATTTCATTGTTGACAGTAGTTACAGATTAATGACAGCAAACAGGAGCTATGTTTGAAGCAACTCCCGGTGCCCTGCACGGAGCCTGGAGCTCCGAATTGACAACAAAACAAAGAGAGGCTGCATAACAAAACAAAGGGAATAATTTAGTTAAAAGCATTCTGGGATACTCCTTATACCCTGGAGGCCAATAACAGCGCTGGTGAGTGTCCACACTTGATGACCAGCGCTGCAGAACCAGCGCTGCAACCCTTATACCCCAAGCAGACCTGGGTGTACGGCCAGCGCTGCAGCCAGGGAGTTGCAGCGCTGGTTGTGCCCTGCAAGTGTGGACAGGGTGTAATTGCAGCGCTGGAAAGCCTCTACCAGCGCTGCAACTTGCAAGTGTAGCCAAGCCCTTTGTGTATATGTATTGGATAGTAATATAAAATCCAGTCCCCCTTTTCCCTCTAGTTATTTAACAGCAACATAAAATCCCCTCAGATCTCGGTGGTGTTCATAGACTATCAGGATTGGAAGAGACCTCAGGACGTATCTAGTCCAGCCCCCTGCTCAAAGCAAGAACAATCCCCAGATTTTTATCCCAGTTCCCTAAATGGCCCCCTCAAGGATTGAACTCACAACCCCGGGTTTATCAGCTCAATGCTCCAACCACTGAGCTATCCCTCCCCCTTCTCTCATGTTATCACTTGCGTAGTTTCTGATATGTATTCTCTGCAAATCTAAAAATTATCCTAAGCCCCACTTTTTCTCTAATTGTCTATTTCTAATTGACTATGGCCTGAGATTTTTCCCTGTCTCTCTAATTATAAAATACTAAGAAAATCTCAGATTTACACCTTTTCTCAGATTCCTGAACATGGATATAAAATGTTGGCAAATGTTGCCCATTTTCTCTCTATTCAGTTATCAAATATTGATATGAAACACTCAGATTTTACCTCGTATCAACAACTGATATAAAATCCCTCTGATTTTCCACTTTCCTCTCTAAACGGATTTAATACCCATCAAATCCAGAGGCCTCCCCCTGTTTGGGGGATCAGTGGTTCCCAGCTGGTAACAGGAGAGTTGGCTGGACCCTTTTCTTTTCTCCAGCTGGCACTGGGTGAGGAGGTCACTCTGAGTGCAGCCTGGGTCCAGCAGTATCCCAAAGCCCATGACAAATGGTCTCTGGGAGGGGTTGCTTCCCGCAGTGCGAAGATGTAGCTAGTGACAGGGCATGGACCTTTCTTGCCCTCCAGGCCTTCCATTCTCCTGTTAAAGCAGCACCGCCCAGGGATCCCTCTGCCCGTGTGACTGGCCAGCAGGAGGCAGCGATAACTTTCTATCCACTTAGCAGACACAGTGAGGTAACTGTTGCTGGGGTAGGGGATGGGGTGTCTGTGTGGGGAGATTGCAGCTGGAGCTGAAGGGGCATTGTGGGAGGGGGAGGCCTCTGGGTGACTGGGCAGAGGGTTCTGGAGGTTTGGGGGGTGGGTTCTGATGTGCCCAGCCCTGAGGCTGTGGGTCCTGGAGGTGGGTAGCACTGGGGACTTGTTGGTGCAGGACAGTGAGGGTGGGCGTCTCTTGGGGAGGCGGGGCAGGGGGTTAGAGGGAGCCTGGTGCTGTGCCAGGGGCTCAGTCGTGCCCAATGCACAGAACTGGGTGGGGGAGTCCCAGGCGCTAGGTCGGGGTGCCCGGCAAGCAGAGGGAGGGTCCCGTTGTAAAGCATCAGGGGGTCCCAGGCAAACGGCCTGGCAGGTCCTGCTGGAGGACAGGTGGGGTCCTAGGCAGGCAGGCGGGAATCCTGGGCAGTCAGTGAGGACTGAATTCCCAGTGAGGGGTCCCCTGGGGTCGTCCCGGACTGGTGGGGGCTCTGGGTGGGGGGAACCTGTAGGATTCCCAGCCTGCCAGTGATGGTCTGGTGGGTTCTCTGGCCAGTGGGGTGCTGAGGGGTATCTGGAGTCCCTGTTCAGGGATTTTGGGGGTTGGGTCCCAGGGAATATCTGGTGGGACTCTGGCTGCGGGCTCTGGACTCTGGGTACTGGGGGTGTCTGGGGGGCCCTGGATGGAGGCTCTGGGGGCTGCTGCTAACCATGCTCCTCTCTGATCAGCTTGTGCCAGAATCCTGACTCCAAGCACGTCCCAGCATTCCCCAGCCAGGCCCAGTCACCATGATAACTTTCTAGCCACTTATCAAACATCTTGAAAACTCCAGGACCTTCCAGTTCCATTGGGAAAATTTGTGCCCCGAGTCCTTACACTAGATCTTGGGGGAGCGGCAGGTGGGAAGGGGGCTAGAAATGCCACACGATGGTCTCTTCCACAGCGTTCTGGACTCCTTCTTTCTGAAATCTGGTTTCATTGAGACCATTGTTAATCCAGAGTCACTGCATGGAAAGACAAGGAGTGACTCCAGATGGACAGTGGGGCAAATGAGATCAGCAGTTCTCCCTGTGAGGAGGGGCTCTCATTAGCTGCTCTCCCAGAGAGCTAAAGGAGGGAAGATGCTCAAACGCTCTGTCCCTCTCTGCTCAGGATACTGGGGTTCAGCTTCCTGGGTCAGACGCTGCAGCCTCCATTGTGATCTGGGAGACCAGGCTTAGCAGCTGCTGCTCCCCCAGCGGGGTTCTGTGCTGGGATGTGACCTTAATTAAAGCTGCTTCCCTGCCCGGCCCAGGGGATGACTTTCTGCAGCTGGTCCTAGCCCCTTGGGGCAGCCCTGGGCCCTGTTAATACAAATTCTACCACAGACTCCAGGTAACTGAAAGTCCTCTGGGAAAGTGCTGGGGACTGGCAAGAAAGTGACTCTACACAAACAGCCTCTCCTCCCATTAGCAATTGCCAGGAGCAAATCCAGCCATGGGAGAGCAAAGCCCCCAGGAATGGGAGTGTCCCAGCCAGAGGGGCAGGGAGAGAGGACAGGGGAAGGAGAGACTGAAAGGGGCAGTGGGAGAAATGAGTGGGGGGGAGAGATTTCCAGCTCTCTAGTGCACCCAGACACATGTATTGCAGCATCCCTGGGCAGAACCACTTTCCAGTGATCAAGAAAAGGATCAGACAGAGGAAAAGCCAGTTCCTGACTCCATATTCCCCCTGCTGGGGTGTGACTGCCGGGGGGTCAGTGTCCGAGGGAATCCCCCACAGTGACTCCTTGGGTTCTGCTCTTTTCTAGCCTTGTGTTCAGAGACTTAGTTATGAGATTGGGGGAGGGAGAAGGAAGGTTAAAAATCTCTCTGTGGGCTTAGCCTGGCAGGAGGGGCCAGGTCTACACTGTAATACAGAGATTGAGCATTTTCCCAGGATGTCAGAGTCTAGGATGTCTGTCTGCAGGGAAAGGGCCTTGGAGAATCGTCCTGTGAAATTAACTAAAGCCTGTTCTGTAACCCTCACAACTGCCCTTCTCACCTTCCCAGGCTGCAGAATGACGTCCGTGTTTCACTCCAGCTCATCCCATCCTGCCATGGGACAGGGGAGAGAAATGGCTGCAGAGGAGGCTGTTCAGGTAGGGATTGTCGGGGGGTAGCTGGTGGGTTCCTGCAGGAGGGAGAGGGACAGCAAATACACCGGAGATGGGAAGATTTGCACAGTCTGGTTTGGAGCAGGGCAGGAAATGCACAGGGTGGGGAAGGGAGGAGGACAGCTTGTGACATTCCTGCTGGGAGTTGTTTAATGAGTGGCCCAGATTCTAGGAACAGACCCATGAGATTAGGAGGTGGAAATACCCTAATTTGTGAAACCGAAAATAACCCTCCTACACGGGGCTAGGAAAACTGACCAGACTCCCAGTGCTGGAGCCTGACCTGACTAACCAGCGGCTGCTGTGAGATATGAAGGGGGCACCCACCAGTGAGGTTTAGGGGAGATTCCCCTCCCTTCATATCCAGCTCCTCACAATGGGGAGGGTGCTGGGCTTCCTACGAGGGAGCTCTCCCTGGTCCCTGCTAGGGGCTCCATCTCCTGTATTGGTCTGTGGCTAGTAGGAGTGTGATGGATCTGCTGAGAGAGAAAAGGGACTCTCTATTCGTCCCCTTAATCTGGTGTTTCCAGGATGCTCTGAGTGGGGTGGAGGTGGGACTCTGACTGTGATCCACCCAGAGCTTGCATTTGATTGGCTTCTCTCCCCCACAAATAGTGGGGCTGTGAGTGGGGCAGCAGGTACTGAGTGTTGGACTCTTGCTCTTTCAGAGACCGGTGACCTTCGAGGAGGTGGCTGTGTATTTCACCAGGGAAGAGTGGGCTCTGCTGGACCCTGCTCAGAGAGCCCTGTACAGAGACGTCATGCAGGAGAACTATGAGACTGTGACCTCGCTGGGTAAGGATTCCTGTCCCCTCAGTTCTTGGAAGGGGAAATGAAGAGATATGGTTCATGGCAGCCCCACAATGCTACCTCTGCTCTGTCCTGTCTCTGCATCACCCCAATATGCCAGTGACCCACACACTGCCACAGACCCTCCCCTGCTGCGCACACACGCGCACACGCACACACACACACACACACACACACACGCACACACACACACACACACACCAGTTCATAGGTACCAGTCTGTTGTAGCTCGAGTCAATCTAATGGCCAATTACACTGAGCACGAGTGTGGGGCTGGGCTTTTGTCGGTCGCAATCCAATGCTCCGGGAGTGTGGCAAGATGAACCCAAAGTCCCATGGCCAAGCACCCTGGTTCTTATAGGGTTTTTTCCTTTGTTGAAGTCTATGGATTTTGCTGTATCAGTTTGTGATCGGTTACTTCTTAACTGGTGTAAACATTCCAGTGCGCCTCTGAGAGGGTCAGCCTGTCCTTTGTTCTGATTTAATCAATTGTCCTCAGGGGTGCCAGCCTTTACCTCAGAGTTATCAATCTGCCCTTCGTTATGGATGCACGTTGATGATTCTTTGATGTCCTTTAAGTCTCTTGACTCCTTCTTCCTTGACTCTGGCTGTAACAATGGCCTTTACACCTTCTCTTTTCCTGATGCATACATCCTCATTCACACAAACCCACTGAGAATACAAACAGTAGTATTTTATATCGAGCAAAAAGGTATTGCAAATGAAACCTTGCCTTCAATGTTTCTCTAATCTACTGAACATAGACACAATAGAGAATCCTGTCTCTTATTTACTAAACCTTAAAACAAAGACATGTATATTTAACTAGAGTGCCTAATTTGTAATACATAGAGGAAACCATAGTAGACAGTGTAACTTATCCTAAAACAAAAGGTGACCATAATCAGTCAGAAGGATTGTTCTGATCTGTCATTTCTTTCTGCTATTCAAACAGGGTGGCTGACAGGATGAAATCAAATCATACATTAAATTCTCACAGTACATTATAAAATCCAGCTCCTACAGCCGTATTCGAGATGTGGGTGCACCATAGATTTATATAAAGGCAATAGGATATTTTCTGTCTTTTCTATCCCTTGCTTAACGATTCCCAGCATTCCATTCGCTTTTTGACTGCCGCTGCACATTGAGTGGATGTTTTCAGAGAACTATCCATGACTCCAAGATCTCTCTCTTGAGTGGAAACAGCTAATTTAGACCTCATCATTTTATGTCTAGTTGGGATTATGTTTTCCAATGGGCTGCACTATGTGCTATCCTGACATCCAGTACTGCTGAGATCCTGCATTCAGTACTATCCCTGCCCTTCCTGTTCCCTTTCTCCACTGAACCCCACCAGCCCATGGTTACTATCCCCAGCCTCCCCAGGACTCTCTCATTGTCTCTGGACCTCTCCGTCAGCAAGAAGCAGTGGCAGGGAGACTTGCCCTCTCTCTGGAGTCTTGGATTTCTGGGACATGGATTTACTTTCTCTGTGTTTTGGGAGCCCCTTTGAAATTGAGTATCTGTGACATTAACCACAGTGCAATCTGGAGTGTTGAACAGCTGTGTCCCCTCAGTTCCCCAGGCTGGGGTGACTTTTACACTGTTTTACTGTGAGAGCAGCCGCTCCTGGTCAGTTATCACACAGTGTCCAGCATGTAACTCGCTCCCAGCTACAGAGTTTTTAGTGCTGCTAGTCAGCGACTCAGGAGTTACTGTGCAGCACAGGAAAACCCCAGAAAAGTCTCTGTTCCCAGACTTCCCCCAGAAATGTGCATCTTTCCCTGTCCAGCACAGTACTGAACAAGGCAAGCTCATATCACGTCTGTCATTTCATCAGCGGAAAATAACATGCACCAGCCTTGTTATCCCATGTAGATGAGTGGACTCATCCCTGCGGCACCCCCTGCTGGTGACTTCTGGGAATTAGCTCATTCCAGCTCCGGCGCACCCCCTGCAGGCCAGTGATCCGCCTGTCCTCTGGCCCCCCGTGTCCCTCCCTGGACCTGGTGCCCCTTTTACCTGGGGTGCTGCCCTCTGGCAGTAACCCCTCAGTCTTAGGGTCTCCCCTCCCCAGGGAACTCCCACCCTCTATGTTTATGTATTGGACTGTAATATAAAATCCAATCAAACAGTCCCCCTTTTCCCTCTAGTTATTCAATAGCTGCCCAGCCCAGGTGATGACTTTCTGCAGCTGGTACTAGCCCCTTGGGGCAGCCCTGGGCCCCGTTAATACAAATTCTACCACAGACTCCAGGTAACTGAAAGACCTCTGAGAAAGTGCTGGGGACTAGCAAGAAAGTGACTCTACACAAACAGCCTCTCCTCCCATTAGCAATTGCCAGGAGCAAATCCAGCCGTGGGAGAGCAAAGCCCCCAGGAATGGGACTGTCCCAGCCAGAGGGACAGGGAGAGAGGTCAGGGGAAGGAGAGACTGAAAGAGGCAGTGGGAGAAATGAGTGGGGGGAGAGATTTCCAGTTCTCTAGTGCACCCAGACACATGTATTGCAGCATCCCTGGGCAGAACCACTTTCCAGTGAACAAGAAAAGGATCAGATAGAGGAAAAGCTGGTTCCTGACTCCATATTCCCCCTGCTGGGGTGTGACTGCCGGGGGGGTCAGTGTCAGAGGGAATCCCCCACAGTGACTCCTTTGGTTCTGCTCTTTTCTAGCCTTGTGTTCAGAGACTTTGTTATGCGATCGGGGGAGGGAGAAGGAAGGTTAAAAATCTCTCTGTGGGCTTAGCCTGGCAGGAGGGGCCAGCTCCACACTGTAATAAAGAGATTGAGCATTTTCCCAGGATGGCAGAATCTAGGATGTCTGTCTGCAGGGAAAGGGCCTTGGAGAATCGTCCTGTGACATTAACTAAAGCCTGTTCTGTAACCCCCACAACTGCCCTTCTCACCCTCCCAGGCTGCAGAATGACGTCCGTGTTTCACTCCAGCTCGTCCCATCCTGCCATGGGCCAGGGGAGAGAAATGGCTGCAGAGGAGCCTGTTCAGGTAGGGATTATCGGGGGGTTGCTGGTGGGTTCCTGCGGGAGGGAGAGGGACAGCAAATACACCGGAGATGGGAAGATTTGCACAGTCTGGTTTGGAGCCGGGCAGGAAATGCACAAGGTGGGGAAGGGAGGAGGACAGCTTGTGACATTCCTGCTGGGAGTTGTTTAATAAATGGCCCAGATTCTAGGAACAGACCCATGAGATTAGGAGGTGGAAATACCCTAATTTGTGAAACAAAAAATAACCCTCCTACACGGGGCTAGGAAAACTGACCAGACTCCCAGTGCTGGAGCCTGACCTGACTGACCAGCGGCTGCTGTGAGATATGAAGGGGGCACCCACTAGTGAGGTTTAGGGGAGATTCCCCTCCCTTCATATCCAGCTCCTCACAATGGGGAGGGTGTTGGGCTTCCTACGAGGGAGCTCTCCCTGGTCCCTGCTAGGGGCTCCATCTCCTGTATCGGTCTGTGGCTAGTAGGCGTGTGATGGATCTGCTGGGAGAGAAAAGGGGCTCTCGCTTCATCCCCTTAACCTGGTGTTTCCAGGATGCTCTGAGTGGGGTGGAGGTGGGACTCTGACTGTGATCCACCCAGAGCTTGCATTTGATTGACTTCTCTCCCCCACAAATAGTGGGAGTGGGACATCAGGTACTGAGTATTGGACCCTTGCTCTTTCAGGGGCCAGTGACTTTTGAGGAGGTAGCTGTGTATTTCACCAGGGAAGAGTGGGCACTGCTGGACCCGAGTCAGAGAGCCCTCTACAGAGACGTCATGCAGGAGAACTATGAGACTGTGACCTCGCTGGGTAAGGATTCCTGTCCCCTCAGTTCTTGGAAGGGGAAATGAAGAGATATGGTTCACGCCAGCCCCACAATGCCACCTCTGCTCTGTCCTGTCTCTGCATCACCCCAATATGCCAGTGACCCACACACTGCCACAGACCCTCCCCTGCTTCAGAACACAGGAACAATATTGCACAGTGTCAAATATCTCCTGTTTGCATAAGTAAACTTCTTTGAGATGGGGCGACCACATCTGAACGCAGTGTTATGCTCCTACAAAGCACACGGGATCTTTATAGAGGAAGGTAAATACACAGCATTTATTGAGAATATAACAGTTAGCATATGCTTTTTACACACACACTCTCTCTCTCTCTCTCTCTCTCTCACTCACTCCATAGTTACTGGTCTGTTGTAGCTGAAGTCAATCTAATGGCCAGTTAGATTGAGCACGAGTGTGGGGCTGGGCTCTTGTCGGTCGCAATCCAATGCTCCGGGAGTGTGGCAAGATGAACCCAAAGTCCCATGGCCAAGCACCCTGGTTCTTATAGGGTTTTTTCCTTTGTTGAAGTCTATGGATTTTGCTGTATCAGTTTGTGATCGGTTACTTCTTAACTGGTGTAAACATTCCAGTGCACCTCCGAGAGGGTCAGCCTGTCCTTTGTTCTCATTTAATCAATTGTCCTCAGGGGTGCCAGCCTTGACCTCAGAGTTATCAATCTGCCCTTCATTATGGATGCGCGTTGTTGATTCTTTGATGTCCTTTAAGTCTCTTGACTCCTTCTTCCTTGACTCTGGCTGTAACAATGGCCTTTACACCTTCTCTTTTCCTGATGCATACATCCTCATTCACACAAACCCACTGAGAATACAAACAGTAGTATTTTATATCGAGCAAAAAGGTATTGCAAATGAAACCTTGCCTTCAATGTTTCTCTAATCTACTGAACATAGACACAATAGAGAATCCTATCTCTTATTTACTAAACCTTAAAACAAAGACATGTATATTTAACTAGAGTGCCTAATTTGTAATACATAGAGGAAACCATAGTAGACAGTGTAACTTATCCTAAAACAAAAGGTGACCATAATCAGTCAGAAGGATTGTTCTGGTCTGTCATTCCTTTCTGCTATTCAAACAGGGTGGCTGACAGGATGAAATCAAATCATACATTAAATTCTCACAGTACATTATAAAATCCAGCTCCTACAGCCGTATTAGAGATGTGGACGTACCGTAGATTTATATACAGGCAATATGATATTTTCTGTCTTTTCTATCCCTTGCTTAATGATTCCCAACATTCCATTCGCTTTTTGACTGCCGCTGCACGTTGAGTGGATGTTTTCAGAGAACTATCCATGACTCCAAGATCTCTCTCTTGAGTGGAAACAGCTAATTTAGACCTCATCATTTTATGTATAGTTGGGATTATGTTTTCCAATGGGCTGCACTATGTGCTATCCTGACATCTAGTACTGCTGAGATCCTGCATTCAGTACTATCCCTGCCCTTCCTGTTCCCTTTCTCCACTGAACCCCACCAGCCCATGGTTACTGTCCCCAGCCTCCCCAGGACTCTCTCATTGTCTCTGGACCTCGCTGTCAGCAAGAAGGAGTGGCAGGGAGACTTGCCCTCTCTCTGGAGTCTTGGATTTCTGGGACATGGATTTACTTTCTCTGTGTTTTGGGAGCCTCTTTGAAATTGAGTGTCTGTGACATTAAGCACAGTGCAATCTGGAGTGTTGAACAGCTGTGTCCCCTCAGTTCTCCAGGCTGGGGTGACTTTTACACTGTTTTACTGTGAGAGCAGCCGCTCCTGGGCAGTTAACACACAGTCTCCAGCATGTAACTCACTCCCAGCTACACAGTATTTAGTGCTGCTAGTCAGCGGCCCAGGAGTTACAGTGCAGCACAGGAAAACCCCAGAAAAGTCTCTGTTCCCAGACTTCCCCCAGAAATGTGCATCTTTCCCTGTCCAGCACACCACTGAACAAGGCAAGCTCATATCACGTCTGTCATTTCATCAGTGGAAACTGACATGCACCAGCCTTGTTATCCCATGTAGATGAGTGGACTCACCCCTGCGGCACCCCCTGCTGGTGACTTCTGGGAATTAGCTCATTCCAGCTCCGGCGCACCCTCTGCAGGCCGGTGATCCGCCTGTCCTCTGGTCCCTGTGTCCCTCCCTGGACCTGGTGCCCCTTTTACCTGGGGTGCTGCCCTCTGGCAGTAACCCCTCAGTCTTAGGGTCTCCCCTCCCCAGGGAACTCCCACCCACTATTCCCACCTCGGCTCAGTATAAGGCCAGTCATCATCTAGCCCCACACCCTGGGGCAGGCTGCAGGATCAGCCACTCATCACTGGCAAGGAGGGTTTGGACCTGCTGCCTTGGCCTACCGCTGGGCTGCCCTCTGCAACCCCCCAGTACCCTTTGCCTTCTGCTAGGCCTCGGCCTGGGACTTTCCAGGCTGGAGCTCCCCAGCTCCTCTGCCTTTCCCCAGCCCTGCTTCACTCAGGTACCCTGTGTCTAGCTCCCTGCAGCTAGGCCCTTCTCCCTCTACAAACAGAGAGATTCTATCTGCCCCTGGCTTCTCTGCCTTTATAGGGCAGCTGAGTCTGTTTGGGGCCTGGCCCCAGCTGCAGCCACTTCCCCCAAGCAGCCCAGCCTAAAAGCTGCTTTCTCCAGCCACAGCCCCCTCCCAGGGCTGTTTTGAACCCTTCAGAGCAGGAGCGGACGTCCACCCCGCTACATCCCAAATGCAGTTTCCAACACACTTTAATCCAAACACGCTAGTTGGATAAAACAATAAAACAAGATTGTTAATTACCAAAAAAAAAGATTTTAAGTGACTACAGGTAACGAGGCATAAAAGTCAGAATTATTTACAAAAGAAATGCAAGATAAACCACAAATAAATTTGTTAGTCTCTAAGGTGCCACAAGTACTCCTGTTCTTTTTACAAACTAACTTGTAAGTCAGGGGTAGGTAAACTACGGCCCGCAGGCCACATCCGGCCCGCAGGCCCAGCTTGTTCGGCCCCTGAGCTCCCGGATGGGGAGGCTCCCCTCTCCCTCCCCTCCCCTGCTGTTCCCTCGCCCCTGCTGTCCCACTGCAGACTCAATATGCCGCACCACCAGCGCTCTGGCCCACCACTCCTGGGCAGTGCTGCAGCGGTGGGACTGCAAGCTCCTACTGTTCTGAATGGCATGGTAAGGGGGCTGGTCTGCGCTCTCCTGAGGGACCTCGTATCTAGCTCCGGCGAGCCGCGTGGCTGTGGTAAGGGGGCCAGGACCAGGGGGTTGGATAAGGGGCAGAGAGTCCTGGGGGGCAGTCAGGGGACAGGGAGCAGGGGACGATTGGGCGGGCGGTATGGGGATGGGGAACTGGGGGGTTGGATGGGTGTAGGAGTCCCTGGGTCTGTCAGGGGGCGGGGGTGTGGATATGGGTTCATATCCAGGACCCCACCCCCTACCCAACCCTGCTGCTACTTGTCCCTTGACTGCTCTGACCTCTATCCAGCCCCCTGCCCACTGACAGACCCTTGGGACTCCCACACCTATCCAGCCCCCGTCCTCCCAGAACCTCCGCCCCATTCAACTGTCCCCTGACTGCCTCCCGAGACTCCCTGCTCCTTATCTAACCCCCCGACCCCCTTACCATGCTGTTCAGAGCAGCGTGTCTGGCAGCCACGTGGACCACGCAGAGCCAGACACACTGCCCAGCAGGAGCGCACAGCCCCGCCCCGCAGGAGCACTGCCCGCGTGGTGGCGTGGCTGTGGGGAGGGCTAGCCTCCCCAGCCGGGAGCTCAGGCACTGGGCAGGATGGTCCTGTCGGCTGGATGTGGTCCGTGGGCCGTAATTTGCCCATCCCTGATCAAGGGCATAAACCTATTGAGTCAGCAAGACATGCAGGGGTATGTCTGTGTGCTGAGACCTCCGAGGCTTTTCCATGCCCTGTGCTGTGAAGCTTGTGTTTGGGACACAGGAAGTACAAGCCACATGGCAAAAGGAATATAAAGGGCAGCTGCATCATCTCCATTTTGTCTTCAATCCCTCTTCCTACCTCTGGAGCAACTTCTCCACAAATTGAAGCCTGAAACAAAGGACTGAAAGACCCATCGAACTTGTGGATGTGTTCCAGACGGACTTTCAAGCCAGCAGCTCAACAATACTGCTAATAACCTGATATATAGATTTTGGAATGCATCTCACTGCTTTTCCATTTAACAACTTTTTTTGTGTCGTGTCCTGTCTTGTCTTTCCATGCTAAAGGATTGGCTGGCAGTGTGGTCTTTTGGGTAAGATCCAAACCTATAGTGATCTTGTAATGTGGCTGACCTTTTGGGGTCAGAAAAACATTTTGTATATGAGCAGAATTTTTAGATAACCTCTCACTGTACTGGACCTAGGTGCTGATTGGGAGTCGGAGAACTGGAATGCAATAAAGGGGGCCGTGTGATTTCTTTTTTCAGCTTCTCGATAACCCGTGTGTGGGATCAGAAGCACAGTTTGTGACTGGTCGTTAAACTCAACTTCAGTGTTAACCACCAGTTTTGGGAGCATCTGCTCTCCCTTTTTCATCCTGCCCTGACCCTGGCATTTTCAGTGTGGACTGCCCCAGGCACACCCGTTACACTAAGCACTGAAGTTAAATTAATAGAATGTTTTTTATGACAAAGTTATGAAATCAAGTGACCTCCTTTGTTTTCTTTCATCTGAGCAGGGTTTCCAATTTCCCAACCTGATGTGATCTCCCAGCTGGAACAAGGGGAAGAGCCATGGGTCCCAGACCTCCAGGGTTCAGAGGAAAGAGAGATCCTGAGAGCTCCCTGCACAGGTGAGGAAATATTAAACCAACTCAGAAGCTGTAAGTGCCTGAAGGAAACATCTGGGATGCCCTACAATGCCCTTGGAAGGTCTCTCAGTTCAGTATTGTCCCTAGCAGGGGTCGTATCCTTAGGGTAAATATAGCTCATGGCTTCCTGTAGACACTAGCAGACACCAGGCAGTAGCTTCCTCCCTTCCCCCTGTGAATTTGGATGGGATGTGAAGCCTGAATTGATCCCCTCCTCTCTCCTGTTTGGGGAAGAACTTGGGGGAGTTCAGTTCCTGGTTTTTATTTGACCTCTCTCCAGTACTTGTTTTGGTTTGGCCTTCCCCTTTCCATCCCTGTTTGAGGTTTCTGTCTCTATCACAGCAGGTGACGCAATGGTAGGTGAGAAAGAGGAGCAGAATTCTCAGCAGGAAAATGTTGAGCAAGTGGATAAACACAGAGCATTATCACAAAGATCGAAAAGGAATGTGTCCTGGAGTCATGAGCAGGAAAAATCCTATGACATTCAGCACAGACCAGAAGGAGAGCAGGGAAACCAGCCAGGGGAGAAAGTGGGTAAATGTATTTCCTGTCAGGAAACTCAGAAGGACCTCAAGGAAACCACAACACAACAGGGAATCCTCAGCAGAAAGAGAAAAAATACATGCAGTGAGTTTGGGGAAAACGTATGTGATTACTCCATCCTTATAAAGCATCACAGAATCCACCCAGGGAAGAGGCCCTATGAATGCAGTGAGTGTGGAAAATGCTTCCCTAGCAACTCAGCCCTTTCCGAACATCAGAGAATCCACACAGGGGAGAGGCCCTATGAATGCAGTGAGTGTGGGAAAACCTTCAGTCGCAGTTCACACCTTATTAGACATCGGAGAATCCACACAGGGGAGAGACCCTATGAATGCAGTGAGTGTGGGAAAAGCTTCACTAGCAGCTCAGACCTTTCTAAACACCAGAGAATCCACACAGGGGAGAGGCCCTTTGCATGCAGTGAGTGCGGAAAATGCTTCACTGAGAGCTCAGCCTTTTCTCAACATCAGAGAATCCACACAGGGGAGAGGCCCTATGAATGCAGTGAGTGTGGGAAAACCTTCAGTCGCAGCTCAAACCTTATTAGACATCACAGAATCCACACCGGGAAGAGGCCCTATGAATGCAGTGAGTGCGGGAAAACCTTCTGTGGGCACTTCGCCCATGTTAGTCATCAGAGAATCTGCAAGGGAGATCAACAACATAAACACCTCTAGGGCTATCAATACTTTTTTTCTTTAATAATTTTCCTGATTCCCACATAGTAACTTTTAAAGCTGATTGAGCTGTTTGCAACATGGTTATCCCTCAGTTTGACCAGATGAGTGGCCCATTTTTGCCTTTTGCAGTTTGCCCTGTTTTGAGGTGGACCCATTTGTCCTTTCTATCAACTCCATTATCCCATGAGTAATTCTAGTGTGCCCTTCCTATCAGGAATCAGGGAGCATCACATTTATACTATTCCTCCTATTTCAAAATTATTGTTAGTCACCAGTGATACAGATTGTATCATTGCCACTTGTTCTCACGTTGCTCTGGGTTGTCCTGAAGAGCAGATATAATGGGAATTTTTCAAATTATAGTTAAATGAAGAGGAGCAGGGGCAGGAAAAAAATGTAATTTCAGCCTCTGTGACACTGGAAGGAGATGGGGAGATGCAGAGATTCCCTCCTTCCCCATCACTGCAGAACTGTTACCTTTTGTCTGAGCCATGCAGAGGTTATCATCATCCCATTCTATCCATCCACTTCTCAAAGTGTCCTGTGAGGAAGAGTTCTCAGCTGTCTGTGCTTGGAGATGATGCTTTGACTTCTTTAATCCTATATCAGAGTCGCTATGACTGGAGATGAAAGTGTTAAAGACCTGGAAGGGGAATTCAAATGGATCCCAAACACAGTGTGCTCATTGGGAGTTTAAATCCCAGGTTCCATCTATTGGTAAAGCCACTTCTGGCAAGGTGAGTGGTTTTGTCCCCCATTAAGGCAATGCTCGGATACTAAAAATTTTGTAAATAACATAACTGGCTATTGAGACAGTGCTGAGTGAAGTATGTTTGAATGGATCAGAGGAGAATGTGATGGGAAAATCTCTTGTCCTGATTCTGAATAATCAGATGTAACCTGCTCTGGAATTTCACTTCACACTTTCATTGCCGTGTATTCTATCTCTCTGCGATGTGGGTTTCTATCTTTCCTGAAGGCTGTTTGGTCACTCAATTGGATATTAGTTCAGTTTGATAGGATGTAGCGCAGATTTATTGGAGAATTTAAGACAAATGACTATTTGCTAAAATCATCATTTCTCACTTCAGCTTTGCTTTTTCCCCATCCCTGCATGATGACATGGAGAAGGTTGACGTGCAGTTCTGTCAGCATTAGAGAACTCTCCAATTTCCTGGACAGGCTAACAAAGAAACAGCAGTGATTTAAAATCTCTACTCAGAAATGGTGAATAACAGCGAAACCCCAACTAACTGAAGGAAGTGCATATGATCACAGTGTAGTTCAATTGTTTAAGTCAATATTGTCCCAGATGATCTGGGGAGAGAATTCCATGGTAAGTGATTTTGAACTAGGCACAATGCCCATGTATTTGGTTCCAAAGCCTTTGTAACCCAGGCCCTACAGAAGATCTTTCCTAGCTAATCTTATTGTATTGGAGATGCTGCCCTTCATGATGCAGATATTGAGGAAATAGAAGTGGAGTTTTGTTGAATTTATCCTTTGTAGGTGCTAAAAATGTGTAGTGTAGTGGCTTTCATGGCCTTTGAGAAAGCAAGACAGAGCCTTGGAAGACCCAGCAGGGTTTGTGGCACAGGAATTGTTTTCAGATTCTACTGAGACTTCAACTCAGATTGCAGGATTCAAAGTCCTGAGTGCTGGCCCTTACACCATGGGACCAGCAGAGCACCTGTTGATTACTGTAGACTTCCAGCAGGGAGGACTCTGTGGGCAGGGGCGGCTCTAGGCATTTTGCCGCCCCAAGCACGGCAGGCAGGTTGCCTTCGGCGGCTTGCCTGCGGGAGGTCCGCCGAAGTCACAGGACCAGCGGACCCTTCGCAGGCATGCCGCTGAAGGCAGCCTGCCTGCCGCCCTCGTGGCGACCGGCAGAGCACCCCCCGTGGCTTGCTGTCCCAAGCACGCACTTGGCGTGCTGGGGCCTGGAGCCGCCCCTGTCTGTGGGGACAATTTTTTCTGGCAGGAAGGATTCAGTGGGAACATGCCTCTCTGGCCAGCCCTGCATTTGTTCAAAAAGTCAGCACCCAGCACTTTGCTGCAGGCCCAGAGGCCTTTCTTCCTCCAGACTGTGAGGCCAGTGGACAGGTGAGGCAATAGCACCTTGAGTCCCAGGCAGTAAAGGGCCCTTCCTAGGAAAGGCCATGTCCTGAAGAGGAAAAACTAAAGTCAAGGAGAGTCCTTCTAAAACCCTTTGGGGAAGTTACAGGAAGAAAGCATTTCTTTGCCTGACCAGGGACTTGAACCCTGGACCCTCAGATTAAAAGTCTGATGTTCTGTCAACTGAGCTAGCCAGGCTCACATTTGAAAAGTGGCAAATTTCATGCAGAAGAGAAACTAGTCAAGAAAAATGAGGGCAGGAAACTATGGAAAACCTGCTACTTTCGCTCTCTTAGCAGTCCTAGCCCCAGCCTGCTCCTCCATCCGGTGCCCTGAGGCCTTATTGTTTTTTTCATTAAATATCAAATCCAGGAGAAAACACAGTTATACAAAGCAAAACGAAATCACAAACAGAAATGTCATTGGAAATACAGAAATAAAAAAGGAAAATGCAAACCACATCACTTTATCGTGTCGGGGCCATTCCTGTATCGAGAGCACCCGCCAAGGTCCCTGTGTGCTTACGAGAAACCTGGACGAACTCATACCACAGCCTGAACATGAAACTCAACTGCTCCCAGGTGCCGCAGTAAAACCCTTTCCCTGCTGTGACGTTGCACTCCATAGGATTTTATGAAAATATGCTAATGAGTGTGAATATAAAGTGACTGGACTATGCTTCATGCAAAAGGTCTCTTGTAAGGTATCATTACAAAGGTTATAATCTACGATGTGTGTTCATCCTATTTGTATGAACCGATCATTCTTGGATCTGAAACTAGAAATATGAACTATAGCTCTGAGGTCCTGTTGTAATGATGCAAAGTGAGAGCCATTAACAGTGGTTTGGACTCTTGATGGCTCCCATTAACCAGGACAATTGACTGGAGATGGCTCTGTCCTGCACCATCCCTGAGTCAGGCCAGGAAGAATGAAGGCTTGGGGGTCTCACGGGACATGTGACCATGTCACCTGGTACAGGAATCCATCTTAAACCTGGGGCTTTTCCCCAGGAGAGAGACAAAAAATTCCTGCCTTGTACCAAAGCTCTATAAGAGGGTGGAACTGAACAAACATGGCTGCAGTCATGAGACATCCCCAGCTACCACCTGAGCTGGAACAAGGACTATACCAGGTGAAAAGATTGGGCCCAGACTAGAAATAAGTCTAGTCTTTGCCTCTCAGTCTGTGCAGATGGGACCTTTCCCTCCAGTGCTGGAGGATTCTCCCTTCTCATCTACTCTTGTCCCAGGCAACACAACTGATGGGAATCTTAAACGTACAGAGGAGACTTAGGAGCAGAAACCCCCCCTCCACCTTCCATGCAATTGGCACTTATCCATCACTGAACAGGATTGAAACTCCTGCAGGGAGACTGCTGGGCCACATCCCCTCTGGGCATGAGCAAAGCAGCAGGGTGAAAAGAACTTGGAGATGCTGGGGATTGAACCCAGGACCTCATACATGCAAAGCCAAAGCATGTGCTCTACCACTGAGCTACATCCCCTGGAGGGTCATGTATGCTATAAGTTACACTCAGAGCCCTCCTGTTTCCAGAGCACCTAGTGGCCTAAAAGGAGCATGGGGGACACATTCCCTGCTCAGAGGCCAAACCTGCTGTCCTGGAGGTTGCTGGTTCTTGGAGGTCACTTTGCAGCAGGGCCAGATTCGATGTGTGGGGCAGAGCGAGTGGGTGCCCTGGGCTCAGGGTGCAGAGATACACTCAGCCCTCTCCCCTGCATTGGGTGGGGGATGCTGACACCCCCTGCTGGAAGGTAATGGGAGGGGAGGGGCGCTGTGAGTCGCCCAACACCTGACCTTTGTTGCAGTAGTGCTGTGGGGAGCTCCAGGTGTTTCTAGGATCTGCTCTTTCCACCTGCCTGTGAAGTCCAGCTTTCCCCAGCACATTCACTGCGGTGCAATGGGGTCACTGTTTCCATGGCTGAGCAGCAAAGAATCACTCCCAGTTTCCCTTCTATCTGCGGCAGGATTAGCCTGTGTCAGTGGTTAATGAGGTGGCTCTTGTTGTAAATTGTTATTCATTCCCCACCTTGACAATTCACACAGTCCCTTTCCTACTCAAATCCCCAGCACCTCGGTGATCCTGGTAGCAGGGGTTGGGTCCTGAGACTTTCACGGATCTTTCCCCCTCCACCTGGAGTGAACTCAGCTTTTCCCCCATCCCAGACAATCCATGAAATAACAACAGGGGCATAAAGAAAGAGGGGAGGGAACATCTCACAGCCAGGGCTGGATGTGCCCAGGGCCCCCTGCTTGTCCATTGTTTCCATGGAATTTGGCCCCCTGCTTTGCACAAGGGACAGAGAAAGATCTTGCTGTTCCTGTGTCTGTGCAAGGAAAATTGTGCTTCCCTAGGAAAGAGAGGCAGGAAATGGCCCCATGGTGGGACAATATCCTCAGGATTAAGACCTAAGGACTCAGACTGAGAACTGATAGACCTGCACTCATCTGGGATTTAACAAATTATCTTCCATGGAGCAGGGCCAGTTCCAGTGTTTTTGCCACCCCAAGTGGAAAAAAAAATAAAAAAGCTGCAGCTCAACCTCTGCCGCTTTTGGCCTCAAGTCCTTCCCTCTGAGAGGGATGAATTGCTGCTGAAGTCTCCCCTTTCCATTGACCGCCCCAGGGACCTGCTTGTTGTGCTGGTGCCTGGAACCAGCCCTGCCATGGAGACACTGGGGCCTGGTCTACACTAGGACTTTAATTCGAATTTAGCAGCGTTAATTTGAACTAACCGCTCAACCGTCCACACCAGGAAGCCATTTAATTCGAACTAGAGGGCTCTTTAGTTCGAATTTGGTACTCTACCCCGACGGGTGGAGTAATGCTAAATTAGACATGGCTAGCTCGAATTAGGCTAGGTGTGGATGCAAATCGAACTTAGTAGCTCCGGGAGCTATCCCACAGTGCACCACTCTGTTGACGCTCTGGACAGCAGTCCGAGCTTCGATGCTCTGAGCAGCCACACAGGAAATGACCTGGGAAAATTTGAATTCCTTTTCCTGTCTGGACAGTTAGAATCTCATTTTGTGGTTGGACATCGGGGCAAGCTCAGCAGCACCGGCAGCAATGCAGAGCTCTCCAGCAGAGGAGTTCATGTAATCTCTGAATAGAAAGAGGGACCCGGCATAGACTGACCGGGAACTCTTGGATCTGATCGGTG
Organism: Mauremys reevesii; assembly: GCF_016161935.1. Lineage (NCBI taxonomy): Eukaryota > Metazoa > Chordata > Testudines > Geoemydidae > Mauremys > Mauremys reevesii. The sequence continues at coordinate 34,864 of NW_024100776.1, read as the reverse complement.
TGTGGGGCGAGGAGTCTGTGCTTTCGGAGCTGCGCTCCAACAAACGGAATGCAAAGACCTACGAGAAGGACTCCAAAGCCATGATACAGACAGAGGATACAGCCGTCATGCAACGCATCGCTGCGTGAAAACCAAGGACCCCAGACAAGGCTACCAAAAAATCAAAGCGGCAAACGGACGCTACGGAGCCTGACACCACTGCCCCACCAGTGACCATGGACTCTGATGATGGGACAGTGTCGACGGCCAGTTCCTCGACGATGTTCACGGACGGAGAAGATGAGGAAGTGTTTGTGGAGGACGAGGCAGGCGAGAGCGCTTACAACGCTCGTTTCCCCAACAGCCAGGATCTATTCATCACCGTCATGGCCTCCCCGGCCATGAACCCGGATCCTGAATCAGGGGAAGGAGCAGTCGGTAAGTGCTTTAACCATGTTAACTTTTAGTCTTAATATAACAGGAATCTGAAGTGTGTGAGAAGGAGGTCTCTCTATATATGGTGATAGAACAGAAATCCTCCTGGGAGATCTCCACGAAGCTCTCCTTCCGTTAATCGATAAGCATCAGCAGGAGGTTCCTGGGGAGAGCTGCCTTATTGGGTGCTCCGTGATAGCACCCTTTTCCGCACGAGGCTTTCATGCGGTATTCAGGGAGCATTGCCTCCCCGAGCACGGCTGCATAGGTCCGTGGTTCGTGATAGATTTCACACAGCATGCGCTCTCTATCTCCTTCAGTGCCCGTCCTCACGGTGATCTCGCTAGGAGACTCATGCATCTAAGTAGTGGAATTACTGTTATGGTGCGCCTGGTCCAAAGTATTTTTAATAAATCTACGGACAGACGGCATAGCACCGACTCAGCACGCAGCTGCATGACGAGCGTAACGGAAAGCCAAAGAATCAAATGGACGCTCATGGAGGGAGGGGGGAATGAGGACGCAAGGTATCCCACAGTTCCTGCTGTCTCCGAAAATCATTTGCATTCTTGGATGAGCTCCAAATGCTTCTAGGGTCAAACACAGTGTCTGCGGTGGGTCAGGGCATAGTTCGGCAATTTGCGCACACACCCCACCCACCACCAGAAGTGAAAACAATCCTCTGTTGACTCTTTTACATGTCACCCTATCTTTACTGAATGCTGCAGATAGACGCGATGGTGCAGCACTCAACACCAACATCCTTACTCCCCCCACGCTATGGATGGCTGATGGTACAAAAAGATGGGTATCCGTCCTCGTCATCAGCCTATTGGCACATGGGGCAGTGCAAAAGGGCTGGTAACCATGCCGACTAGCATCAGTAAGGTCGATCAAGGGCGCCTGTCCCTAATTTTTCATGGCAGATGGTGCAATATGGCTGGTAACCATCCTCATCATTGCAACACGGGGCTGAGCTCCATCAGCCCCCACCCTTCATTGTAAATAAAAGATTCAATTGCCCCTGGACTAGCAGAGGGATGATGGGCTCCTTCATCCACAGTCCTTAATGTCCTGCCTGGACTATCATTGCAGCTGGAGGCTTCCTTCCACTCATTTCTCACAAACAAGTCACTGTGTCTTATTCCTGCGTTCTTTATTACTTCATCACACAAGTGGGGGGACAATGGTATGGTAGCCCAGGAAGGCTGGGGTAAGAATGGAATGAACAGGTGGTGTTGTTGCAGGAGCACCCCCTGTGAATAGCATACAGCTCATAATTTATGCAGGATTGGACACAGAGCAGCTGTGCTCTCTGGTTCTATGATACAGTGGTTCTCTAGTACACTTGCCCATAATCTAGGCAGGACTGATTCTATTTTTAGATACCAAAAAGGAGGAATTGACTCAGGGAGTCATTCCCAATTTTTGCTTTTGCGCCCCTGGCTGCTCGGCCAGGGGCACTTATGACAGCACCAACTGGGGCAGTGCAAAAGGACAGGTAACCATGCCTATCTTATTACCATCTTATTACCAATTTATGGTATGGTTGATGGTACAATATGGCTGGTAACCATCTCTGCTGTCATGCAAAAGCATGCTACTGTATAGCGCTGCTGGCCCGCCTCTGTCAGCGGCATCTAGTACACATACGGTGACATACACAAAAGGCAAAACAGTGTCCATGGTTGCCACGCTATGGCGTATGCCAGGGCAATTCTGGGAAAACGGGCTTGAAATGATTGTCTGCCGTTGCTTTCCCGGAGGAAGGAATGACTAGCGACATTTACCCAGAATCCACCACAAAAATGATTTGTGCCCCAGCAGGCACAGGGGTCTCAACCCAGAATTCACAGAGACAGCCTAGACTCAGTTAATTGTTCGCAAAAATGTATCTTTGCAAGGAATTCACTCCCTGTTTCCCATCTCACAGCTTCCACTGTCTCCAGACCTGCCACAGCATCCCCCTCGCAGAGGCTGGCAAAGATTAGGCGGCGAAAGAAAAAGACAAGGGACAAGATGTTCGAGGAACGTATGGGCTGCTACCTAGCAGAGGCGGACCAGCAGAGCCAGTGGAGGGAGACCATCTCTCTGTGCCAGCGCTCACACAGCGAACGGGAGGAGAGGTGGTGTGAGGAAGACAAGCAGGCGACTGAAACGCTGCTTGGACTAGTGAGGGAGCAAACGGACACGCTCAGGCGCCTTGTGGATGTTCTGCAGGACCGTAGGAGGACAGAGACACCCTGCAGTGTATCTGCAACCGCACTCCCCTGCCACAAAGTCCCATACTCCCCTCACCGAAAATAATCAGGAGGAGGGGCGGCCGGGGACATGAATACTGTCACTGCACCACAGCACAGTGCTCAAGTACCCAAAAGCTCTCATACCCTACATTTGCCGAAGTCCTTCACTTCCAGACTCACAGTAGTCCCAATCCCAGTCCCATCCCCTAACTGTCTACTTAATTAATAAAAATGCTTTGCTGTTAATTACTGTTTCTGTTATTATTTTTCAAATAATACTTTTTGAATGGGGGGCGTGGGGCAGGGGGTGGTTAATTACATAGGACAGTCACCTTTCCCAGGGTACAGACACGGGGGCAGGATCAGCAGCGGGTCACACACATGGTGCAGTCAGTAGGCACCCTGGTCGGTATGGGAGGTGGTTTCCAGGATCTGTGTGGGCAAGGGAGATGTGACTTTGCAGCGGGGGAGGGCGGTTACAGATCTTATACAGCGGTCCTTGTCCTGGACCGCTGAGTCATGCAGCTGAGGAATCTGTATCCGTCCTCCTCCACCACAAGGTCACATATCCGCCCGCACACAGAATTCCATAAAGAGGGATGGCAGGCTCCGTTGAAAGAAGCATTCCGGCACTGCGGACCGCTCTAGGAGCAGGAGCCTGTCATTCCTTGAGTTTAGAGGCGGTCTTTACATCACCGCACACCCTACCCAGCACAGCCTGCGTCCCAGTTTCAACCCTTTCATGAAAAGTCATGAATAAAGAAACCTTTGTTAAGTAATAATGGGACATGTATTTTATTTTTACACGTGTGCTGGAAGTGGGGGTAACGGGGTGAACGGGTATGTAACCGAAGAGGAGAGTCAACAGTAACTGGGTAAAGAAACAGGGGCAGGTTCAGCTTCTCTGTAAAGAAACTGAACAGTCACAGGTCACGCTGCTCGCTGGTATTTGAAGAGTTCCTTGTCGCTGTCCCAGGCGCCTGTATAAGGCTTCATGAGCAAGTGCATTAGCAGGCAGGCTGGGTCCCCGAGGATGATTATAGGCATCTGCACATCCACAACAGTTATTTCGTGGTCCAGGAAGAAACTACCTTCCTGCAGGCGTCTGAGCAGCCCACAGTTCCTGAAAACACACGCATCATGAACCTTGCCCGGCCACCCGACGTTGATGTTTGTAAAACGTCCCCTATGGTCCCCCAGTGCTTGCAGCACCATTGAAAAGTAGCCCAATTTCTCATCAGCTGACTGTGGAAGAGGTGGACGATAAAGTGCGAGGAGGAGAAAACGGCGATGATCGCAGCGGGCTCCATGCTTGCAGTGCTGTGGCGTCCGCGCTGTCACTGACCAGAAAAGTGCACGAACAGATTGCCCGCAGGCGCTTTCAAGGAGGGAGGGAGGGAGGTTGTGATTGACGGTTCAATGACGACACTTACCCAAAACCACCCTCGACACATTTCTCCCCCCAGCAGGCATTGGGGGCTCTACCCAGCATTCCAATGGGCAGCGGGGACTGCGGGAACTGTGGGATAGCTTCCCACAGTGCACCGCTTCCAAAGTCGACGCTGGCCCCGTGAATGTGGGCTCAGAAATTCGAATTAGTGTATTTAGTATGGATACACAAATTCGACTTCATAAGGTCGAATCCACAAATTCGAACTAAGTTGATTCGAAATAGTCTTGTTGTGTAGACAAGGCCTGGGAAGATGGGAGAATAAGGATAAAAAAGTGGATTTATTTACATTGCAAGTGAAGAATAACTGAAGTAGTTTCAGTTTAAAGTCACTTTTCTCTGACTGGGAATTGAACCCAGGCCGTGGCAGTGAAAATGCCAAATCCTAACCCCTAGATCACCAGGGAGGTGATGATGTTGTTTTTCTTTTCACTTCTGTTACACTTTCTTAGGCTACTTTCTAGCCAATTTCTGAAGCTGCTCCATTGTCCTGAGGGGCTAAGAGCAGAGAACCCCTGTTCTCAGGGTCACAACCTCAGCCCAGCCCAAGCCACTGAAAAAAACTCAAATCATGCTTCAGCTTCCTCCAGCAGGATCACAGAGCAACACAAAGAAAACCCATCAGGAACAATCCTCCTCTGCCTTCATTTACCCCATTGCAACCCTCTCAGCAGCCCACTCTTGCGGGAAGGACACTGAGCTGATACGAGCCCTGACATAGAGACCAAGGAAGGGGTGTTGCTCCCCCTGGGTGTGAGCTGATCACATTCTGACTCCGTGTAACGGGGCTCTGAGCTTTGCCATCTTGTGAGTTCTGTGTCCTCAACAAGCAACCACAGCGCTGACCCCTCCAGATCCTTCTGCTGGGACCATGGGGATTACACAACAGCTGCCAGCCCTTTTTCCCTTTCCTTGTCCTCCTCGGCTTCCCCAGACCTTCCCCACAAATGGTTCTATCAGGCACTGGAGGGATCTAAGGACCTGCAGGTTTCCCGAACCCACCTCTTAAGGAAAACAGTGATTCCCTTCTCTGACACTCCTGGGCCTGGGCTTCTTTTGAGTTTTTCCCCAGGGGGCCTGATTCCCTGTGAAAATGTGTGTGTGGCACCAGCTTGTTTGCCCCGACTCTGGGAGCTGAGAAACTTTTTCAGACTCTCCCCCACTAGAGGAGTCCAACAGCACCTCCCCTTGGTGGGAGAATCCTAAATTCCACCCTTTCACCCTGGTTACTCTGACCAGCTGATGGCGGCAGCATGCTAAATCAACCCCAGCTCTCTGGTCTAAAAAGCAGCATTTAACCAGCCTTGTGACAGCTCCGGTTTGCTCACTGGAGACATAACGAACCAGGAAAGAAGGCAAATGTCAGACAGGGAACCTCAGCTCACAAATAAACACCCTCAGGCTCTTTCTACACTGCGACTATTCGAATCTCCACCATATCATTGCAATAGCAGGGGTCAGGATTTCTCTGGGGCACTGAAATGTTTCAGGGGATTGGTGTGTGAGCTCAGCCTTGCATTCCATCCCTGATGTTTCATGGACTAACAACAGCAGCAGAAAGAAAGAGCCGAGCCAATATCTCACTGTCAGAGGTGAAGGTGGCCATGTCCCCTCTGTCTGACCATCGCCATTGCAGGAGAGAAGGTTTCAATACAATTGAATGCCCTGGCTCAGACCAGAGACACAGGGAGGTTTTGCTGTTCATGGATCTGTGCAAAGGAAATTGTGTCTCTGTGTGAAATTTAGGCGGGAAATGAAACGTCCACATGGTGGCTCAATGCCCTAAGGAATGTGAGTGATGGACTCTGGCTGAGAAATGATTTAACAGGAATTTGTATCAATGTATTGCCCTGATTAAAATCTATGGCTGTAAGGTGCCACTGTTGTTAGTACTTGAACCTGCGTGGAAACACCCGAGTGGGTGTCAAGTCCATTACCTTAAAGAGGCGTAGTTGAATATTTTGTCAAGATCCAAATTTCTTGGTCAAGGTCTAGTCAATGTCTAGATGCCAGAGAAAATAATACAATGATGATAATAAGAAGAATATAGAAAGATTTTGCAGTCACTATAGGCATAACTATGATGATTGTTTCGTGTTTCACTCTTTATATCTGACACCATCACTGCCTTTCCCTTTAGTCTTGTAGTTTACCAAGGGTAAAACTAAACATCTCTTCAGATACAAGGGAGTGTTTGTGTTCATTCCTGTGAGCTACACAGGGGCTTGATGTAGCTGCTTTCAATCCTCCAGCTCCGCCGGGATAAGTAGCATTTCAGGCTGCCACTGAACAGAAGAAGGGAGATCATTTTTGATAGATTATGCCTCCTCTTCAAGGTGTTTGTCTGGCTGGCAGTCCTGGTTCCCAGGTCTCTCCTGAGGGAAGAAAGTTTCTGTGCAAAATACTAAAACTTTTAAGAAGAGAGGCGGGAAAGGCGATGGCCACATGATGGGGCCAGTATGTACCACAATATGGTTCTTTTATGTGGGATGACTCTGAACACTGACTGATCTCCACTCCCTTGTGTTTGAAGAGATGTTTAGTTTTGCACTTGGGAACCTGTAAGGCTGAAGCAATTTTATGGATGGTGACACTATGATTGAAGGGTTATTTAATGTTGTACAAATTGTTAAAAACACTGAGCTTAAACTGGAACTGCCTGTTATTAAAGGCTGGTTTCCCCACGCCAGTTCCATAAGCTCTGCTAGAAACACCCTGGCTTCTCTCCTGCCTCGGTGGGAACTGCAGGGAATCATCCCCTGCTGCCCTTGGCGCCAGGCTGGTTTTTCTGGGGAGGGGACGTGGAATTGATTTGTTTGCTGTTGAGAAGGGAGCCAGGCCAGTTCTCAGGGAACGTGAACTCCCAGCATCTTCCCAGCTCAGCCCAGGCTGCTGCCCTGTCCCAGCCTCTGTTTCCCTGGGGGCCCCGCGTGTTTGACTCTAGAGCAGGCCGGGAGCAGCAGCTGAGGCAGAGGACAGCCTGGGCTGGGCAGATGCTAGGAGCAGAGCACCAGAGGCCTCTACTGGCTCCCTCCCCAGCAGCAAACAATCAGTCCCCACCCGCACCCCGGGACAGCAGCCTGGCACCAAGGGCAGTGCCCAGTGTGGGTTTCTCTTTTTCCTCTTCCTGGGGTGAGCAGGGACCTGGGGGTGTTTCTAGCAGGGCAGTTGGAACTGAATTGGGGAACCAGCTTTTAATAACAGGCAGCTCAAGTTCAGACTAATTTTGTTACAATTTTCTTTATAATGTAAAATAATTCAAGAGTAAACAGACAGGAATGATTGGAACTCTTTTCTCCCGTTCATAGAAAGAAACGGCTTTTTGGCTTTTCATGATACGGGAGTCAGGTTCATTCACTGTTCAGAAGCAACGTGCTCAGAAGCCTGTTGTGTTTCATTTCTTAGGTTCTGCTGCCATCGTGTGACCATTTCCTTCCCCTCCTTTCTGTCCAAAGCGCAGAGCCCAGTTCCTCCAGGGAGAGGACATCTTTCTTCTTTCCTTCCTCAACAGCCCCCTTCCTTGGAGAGCCCCTTGCTGGGGTCTGGGTGGGGAACAGCCGTTTCTGAGGATTAATTTCACACCATATTTGGTGTTGATATATAGATTTTACAGCCAGACTAGATCACTAGGTACCTCTGCTCTGACCTGATTCAGAACAGCATCCAGAGAATTTTATCCAGTGACTCCTACAACCACCCCAAGATCTTCTGGCTGAACGAGGAGGGTTCATTCAGAAAGTCATCGTGTTTGGATGTAAAGGTGTGAAATGATGGGGAAATTGGCCCCTCTTTCAAGTTTAAATGTTGTATCTTCTACATCTAGACCGGGGTGGCCAACCTGAGCCTGAGAAGGAGCCAGAATTTCCCAATGTAACTGCCAAACGTGCACCTTTGTATGCAACTGCTGAGTCAGTTGTGAACCTTCCCATCATTATCATTATCCCTTTGAAATGATGATGGTGATGGACACTTGGCTCGATATCCCAGTGTGCCCTGGACGTCTACAGGTTGCATTAGCCAATCCAACCATTCGGCACTTGCAGATGGGCACCTCTGTATTGTGCCTAAGTCTTGTACAGCTATGAAAGGTTGGTAGATGCCAATATTTTCCCATCTTTTTAATCTGCACTAATACCAGGCCAGGCCAGAGCTGGGAAGAGAGAGAGAGCAGCAGGTTTCCCCAATTGTTTCCCGCTTGCTTTTTCTTGACTAGCTTCACCTCTGCACCAACTTGCACTTTTCTACGTGAGCCTGGTTAGCTCAGTTAGAGCATCAGACTTTTAGTCTGACGGTCCAGGGTTCAAGTCCCTGGTCAGGTGATAAACTTCTCACCATGATTGTAAAAATCTGACTTTCTGGAGTCTTCTTTGGTGTTACTCTTTCTGTTCAGGATTTTCCTTTCCTAAGAAGGGCCTTTGTGTGGGGGGGATTGAAGGAACAACTCCTTGACATCCCCTCTGTCCTTGCAGCCTGGAGGAATAAAGGCCTCTGGGCATAGAGCATGTTCCTCCCCTGCACGCGCACACACACACAGACAAACACACAGAATATCCCTAAGGAATTAGAATCACCTGCTGCCTTCCCCTTTCCTGCTGGATCCCCAAACGAGGATGCTCTTCAGCCTAAACCCATGTCCCCTCTTTTCCCAGTGCCCCTCAGTCCCAACCCTCAGTCCCTCCTATGCTCACTGCTCCTCACTGCCAACCAGAGCCTGCTCCTCTTCACCCTTCTCCTCTGTCCCAACCCACAGCCCCCTCCTATTCCCAGTGCCCCTCAATCCCAACCCACAGCCCCCTCCTATTCCCAGTGCCCCTCAATCCCAACCCACAGCCCCCTCCTATTCCCAGTGCCCCTCAGAACCAACCCACAGGCCCCTCCTCCTCACGCTGCCCCTCAATCCCAACCCACAGCTCCCTCCTTCCCTCCAGCAGCAGGTGCTTCAGACCCCCTCAGGAAGATTTTCTTGCAAGGTTTCGTGTACGAGTCTGCAAGTGGATTTTACGATATGTTGGAAATAGGTTGGGTTGTTTGCCGAAATGATCACTTGTGGCTGGTGTTGGATTCCCAGTCTCCTTGTTATTGGGGCAGGAGAAACAAAGGGTCGTTATCCTTGTTGTGTGAATCAAGGACTCAACCCTGGGTGCAAACTAAATGAGCTGCCCACAGATTCTGGCAGCCACAATCAGCATTTGGTGCAAGAGCTCAGACCTATCCCTGTCCCAGAAGGAGGGGGCCATCCGTGTGGGGCTTGGACCACTGACCTATCAGCTCTTAACTCCCAAACTTTCAGTAACTCTATTATCAGTGCCAGTGAGTGTAATTTAAACCATAAGAAAAACCACACTGGGCTAGATCAAAGGTCCATCTAGCTCTGTATTTTGTCATAAGAACATAAGAAAGGCCGTACCGGGTCAGACCAAAGGTCCATCTAGCCCAGTATCTGTCTACCGACAGTGGCCAATGCCAGGTGCCCCTGAGGGAGTGAATCTAACAGGCAATGATCAAGTGATCTCTCTCCTGCCATCCATCTCCATCCTCTGACGAACAGAGGCTAGGGACACCATTCTTACCCATCCTGGCTAATAGCCATTTATGGACTTAGCCACCATGAATTTATCCAGTCCCCTTTTAAACATTGTTATAGTCCTAGCCTTCACAATCTCCTCAGGTAAGGAGTTCCACAAGTTGACTGTGCGCTGCGTGAAGAACTTCCTTTTATTTGTTTTAAACCTGCTGCCTATTAATTTCATTTGGTGACCCCTAGTTCTTGTATTATGGGAATAAGTAAATAACTTTTCCTTATCCACTTTCTCAACATCACTCATGATTTTATATACCTCTATCATGTCCCCCCTTAGTCTCCTCTTTTCCAAACTGAAGAGTCCTAGCCTCTTTAATCTTTCCTCATATGGGACCCTCTCTAAACCCCTAATCATTTTAGTTGCTCTTTTCTGAACCTTTTCTAGTGCTAGAATATCTTTTTTGAGGTGAGGAGACCACATCTGTACACAGTATTCGAGATGTGGGCGTACCATGGATTTATATAAGGGCAATAATATATTCTCAGTCTTATTCTCTATCCCCTTTTTAATTATTCCTAACATCCTGTTTGCTTTTTTGACCGCCTCTGCACACTGCGTGGACATCTTCAGAGAACTATCCACGATAACTCCAAGATCTTTTTCCTGACTCGTTGTAGCTAAATTAGCCCCCATCATGTTGTCTTCTGACAGTAGCCAATACCAGGTGCTCTAAAAGCATCTCAACAAGGCACCACTGGGAGTTGAATCCAGCATCTCCTGTTTACAAAACAGGTACTTTAACCAGCTAAACCATGGTGCCTGCCTGTGGCCAAAGTACAGTGTCTGCTCACACCTGACTCCCTGCATCCCCACCTGGGCCCTACAAAGCAGAGGAGCAGGTGAGGTTTTTCTTGCAAGCTCTGTGTGTGTGTGAATCTTTGGCCAGGTCTGCACTACAAAGTTATTTCAGCAGAATTATATTGCTCAAGTGTGTGAAAAACACACTATGCTCCCTCGGTTGGCACTGCAATGCCACATCTGGTGACAAAACTGCCCTGTTTTGGTGACCAAATAAAACCACTTCGATGAGCTTTTTGCAGCAAACTTAAAGTGACAGAGTGTCAGTGTAGACGCTGCTGTTCATTATATCACCATAACTGGCCTCCTCCTCCAGTATCCCACTACGCCCTCTGTGAACTCGCTTGCCCTGCATTCCTGCTACAGAGCCATGGGCCCCTCCCCTTTCATCGCTCCGGGAAGTTCTGACAGCTGAGCCTGTTGCTCTGCTGCGGCAGCCAGGAGCAAATCACTACCGTGGATGCTGCTCTCTCCCGCACTGCGAACACAGAGCAGGGTGGTGGGAACTTCCTTACACGGGGGAGCACCGGCATCCGAACTGTGACACCCCCAGGACACCCCTTCCCTAGAGGAGGCTCTTACCCTCTAAACAGGTTCGACTGTTTTCTAGTAAAATCACTAAAAGGGAAGGAGAAAACTCGAAAGAGGTTCCTCCTGGTGCTCACGTCCGTGAACCCGAATACTCCCTCTGTTCTCAAAGAGAGACCTGGAGAAGGAGACTGGCTGAAGCAAAGCCACAGGGTCTCTGAGGTTTCCCTGGCCCCTCGCCCCGTCCTGCCTGGCTGATGTCAGCATCTCTCTGTGAGGTCACCACCTCCCCACCACCTTTGACCAATAGTCTGAGGTCCTGCAAAAGGCCTTTGTGATGTCACTGCCTGTCACGGACTCACAGATCGTGCCCACTCATGGCCCTGTGGGGTCCGTGGGGGGTGCCCCTTTCAGTGCGACAGCCCTTCTCGGGGGTCCACTCTCTCTCGGGGTCAGGCCCCTCCACCTCCTGGAGCCGCACCTCTCTGAGCCTTAGCACGTCTGTCTCTCGCCGTGGGCCCCATCAGGGAGTCCACGCGCTCTGGATCCCCTGGGCCTCCTCACCCCCGAAGGGGATGATGCCCCCTGTTCTCTAGCCCGGAGTGACTCTCAGCCAGCATAAAACAGGAGGGTTTATTGAGAGTTGAACACAGCACAAGAAACTCTCAGGGCCTCAGGCCTGGCCTCCCTCAGCCCAGCACATCCCAGTCCCCCTGCAGCCAGGTGGGCTCTGCCTGCTTCCCCTCGCCAGCCCAGAGCCCCCCTGCTTCCCAGCTAGGCCTCCGATATCCCCGGCCCCAGGCCCCGCCTCTGTCCATTGTCTTTTCTCCAGGTAAACAGGGTTGCCTGGGCCTCCTCTCCTCTCTGCCCCCCTCTGGCTGGAACAGGTTGGTCACGGGGTCCTCTCCCCGCAGCCCATTGTCCTCTCACTGGCCAGAACCGGCTGTGACTCCTGAGCTGGGTCTCCGGGTCACCAGGTCACCAGTCGCTGGGGTCTCCATCCTCCAGGCCATCAGCCGGGGTCCCAAGTCCCCCTCCGGTCCTCTGTAACAACAAACTCCATTTCCCCTCACCTCGTTAAACCAGTAACACCCGGGGACACTGAGTCCCACTCCCTGTGCATGCAACCCACTGGAAAACACAGAAAACCCTAAGAAAATCCCCCACTTCATCAAAGAGCCCAGCACCTCTCCTCCTCTGGGCACCTAGAGCAGAGGCGGCTGGTGCTGATGGCTCCAAGGGAAGGCTTAAAAGCAACAGAGGGCAGGGCAAGAGGAGGGCAGGACCATGCCTAGGTGCGGCCTTCAGACAGGCACAAAAACACCCAGCCAGGCTGCTCCCTGCCATGACGAACCCCCACTGAAGCATGCGGGGTGGCTGCTGATGCTCTGTGGCCAACATCAGAAGACAGTAGGAAAGCAGGGCCAGCCCCCCTGGTGGGGCCTCTGACCGTTCCCACTCAAGGTGCTGACTTTGGCAGTGGGGCAGGAGATTTTACCCCAAGAGGCTTTTCCCCAGCTGGCGAGAAGCAGAGAAACACCCAGGCTCCCAAGGCGCTATGTAGCAACCCCCCTCCAGCACAGGGACAGGCGCACACTTGGAAGAGGGAAACTGCTCCACACGCTAGCCCGGGCAGCTGCCCAGTTTCTTTGGCAAGTCAGGAAGTGTAGTAATGACGGAGCCGAGTCAGTCAGTCTGTTCCCGTGGAGCGCCGTGGAGCCGCCCCCAACGGGGCTGTCCACGTCTATTTATTATAAATGGTTACATAAATCATGCTATTATGCGCATGTGCTAACATAATCCAACTACTTCGCCCCCTCCCCTGATTGGTGCCTTATGCATTGTGTACTCCCAAAGTATGCACCTGGTCAGCGCTTTATCTGTGTGTCTCCTGATCGGGAGCGTGGGGGTGTGGGAATCACTTCAGCCGCTCTAAATCCGGGGGCGGCATTCCAACCCCCTTAGCGCTTAGGAAGTGTAACATTCCTACATCCCCTCCTTTTCTGTTTTGTCGACCCGTGCCTGGTCCACATGTTTCATGATTTTATGGGCATACATGACGGCTTGGAATGTAGGCAGGGGTTTGCGCCGACAGGGTGTAAAACACATCCTAATATTATTAGGAATACACTGAGCAAAGCAACAGAAACCAATCCAGCAGGCAATAACAATCAAAGCATATTGCAAAACAATTTGGACCCATCCATGGATGGCAGCCACGCCCAAAGGTCATTCCACCATGATGGGTTCCTGTCCTGCTGAATGTGTTGTGCCAATTCTTGGAGGTTATTTATGTGTGCATAAATCCGTTTAGAATTGTCTGTCAGATTAAAACAACACATGCCATATACTTCCTCACATCCCACATGGCTGAGCAATAGCAGGTAATCAATTGCCGCTCAATTATCTAATATGGCATTACAAATTAAACATCCCCGTTGCATGTGCAGCACTGCCCGGCGCCTTACATACTGGGACCAGGCAGGAGCCTAACAGGCCATGCATTTTAGGGGCCTGCTATAAACAAAAGGAAAATTAATAGGCAAGGATCACAAGTTAAGCCCATATATTATAACACATACGGTTATGCTATTCAGGTTCGGCCCTAGCCTGTAACACACAAAAACAACACAACAATATGGTAAAAAAATTAGCAATCAAACAAGCAAAAATAGCAGCAGTAAAATTCTCGGGGGTAGGCTTGGACTTGTTATTTTCCAGCGTTTGCTGAGCCTGCTGCGCTAGTCGTTTCACCTGCCCCCAGGTAACCTCTGGTGCCGTCTTTGTGGCTCGGCACACTGGAAAGGTCTTGGTTAGGCAGATTGAAGTTGGATATCGGGTTTTTGAGGCTTTGATGCCACGTCATTGTGCCACGGTCGCACGTTCTTGGCAGGGACCCACAACGGACCTGTGGGAGTAAGCACAGCGGCATGCCCCCGTCCCCAAATTCTCAATGGAACGGGGCCATACCAATTAGGGTCTGGGCTCTGCCTATATTTGACAGATGGGCGTGGGAGCGGGGTTTTTATCTTAAATGTCATTCAGTGACTATAAAATTCTGAAAGACATTTAAAATATTTAGGGTAAACAATACTATCGCTAATTAATTTTGCTTGGCTCCCATGGTTGGCCCATCATCCCCCACTGTTTTATTTTGCTTTTGTAGGTACTCTTTAAGTGTACGATTGATCCGTTTCACAATGGCTTGACCTGTGGAATTATACAAAATACCAAAAACGTGGTTAATTTGCCACTGCGTGCAGAAATTTGCAAATCTGTAAAAAATGTAGGCGGGGCCATTATCGGTTTTTATCTGCCGGGGGGGCGGCCCATTACGGCCACCGCAGCAAGAACATGATTAATCACGTGTTTGGCCTATTTGCCCCGCTGGGGGGTGGCCCAAATGTAATGAGAGTAGGTATTAATGGTAACATATAAATATTTCCAAGGAAAAAAAAAGGGGAATAAAGCGTGACATCCATTTGCCAAATTTGATTGAATTAAAGGCCGCAGGGGTTAACACCCAATTCAAAATTATAATAAAAACTGGCACAATAATTACAGGTTTAAACAATATATTGGGCTTAAATTAAAGGGACCATAAAATGCTTCACTAAAAATTTAGCAATTTAATAAAAAAATGCATGACTATCAATGGGATCCGAAAAGAACAGAATGGGTTAACTGAAAAAAAGCTAAAAAAAAACACTGGCCAGTCAAGGACACCTCCGCAACTGAAACTTGGCGGACAGCCAAGAGGAAGGGGAACTTGGCGAAGAGCCAAGAAAAGCTGCAATGAAAACGGCAGGACTTGGCCGGGCAATAGCAAAATATATTAACCAAAAGGGAAGGAAGGATCACCATCTGGGCCCATGAGTCCCCTTGGTGCTGCTGTTTTGGCATATGAGCCCAAATCTGAACATAAATTCTTCCCACATAATTACTATCTCTTACCCTGGGGACTATCTAAACGCCATATTTCCCGGCATGGGAATGAGGAAGATTAGCCCCATCGTGCCCGGGGGCAGGGGTCCCGAGAGTTGGGGAAGAACCGCCACCACCGCCCCGGGGAACGTGAGCTCCTGATCTTCCTGCAACCACACATCCAGTCCCGCACTTTCTAGGGGGGCCGCCGGGGTGTCATAGGGTAACTCCTCCCACCTTTGGGCCGGGGCTGGGGGAGCGCCCGGTGCCCTGTTTTCCGGAGGCTGGGCATTGGGCGGGGGATTGCTGCGGCATTGATTTGCCCAGTGGTAACCCTTCTTACATCGGGGACAAATAGACCTTGGCCTATTGAACTGCTGTCGCGTCCCGGTATTGCCCCCCCCCCAGGGGCCCGACACTCCCTCTTAAAGTGGCCTGGTTTCCCACAATTAAAACACTTTCCCTGGGGTCTGGACCCCTGCTGCATGGCTGCTGCCAGCAAATTCATCTGATGCACTTGAGTGCCCACATCTGTGCACGCTTTTAACATTTCTGCCAGAGAGTACTCCGGTTTGGTCACAATGGACTGCAACGCCTTGCGGCAGTCCGCATTAGCATTCTCATAAGCAAGTTTCCTCATTAATTCCCACTGGGCATCAGGATTATCTACCTGCCTCTGGATAGTCTCCTGTAGTCTGTTAATAAAGTCCACATACGACTCTTGAGGGCTCTGGCGGGTGACGGTAAAGGACCGGGAGGGTGTCCCCGTCACCGGTACTCTAAACAGAGCTTTTAAAACACAGCGCCCCACAACCTGGAGCGTAACGAGAGGGATGTTCGCAGCCTGCTCTTGTAAGCCGGCAAACTGTCCGGCTCCATACAACTGCTCGGGAGTATAGGCCCCCCCCGAGGCCCGCGCCTGTTGTAATGCCTGCTGTTGAAATTCACTATCCCAAATAACATACTGCGCGGGGCTTAAAAGCATCCTACAAAAATCCTTCCAATCTTGGGGGAGCATGTTATACCCATTTGCAATCCCTTCTAACATGCCTCGAGTAAAGGTGGATTTCAACCCAGACTCGGTAACTGCTCGCCTCGCCTCTCTGAGAACAGAATAGGGGAGGGCTGTGATTTCCACTATGACCTCCCCCTCTGCGTTGCCAGGGAGATGTGTCACCGGGAAGGCAGCCAGTAGCTCTGTTATCTCCTGGCCTGTCAGCTGCCCTGTTTCCTTCTTCCTCTGTATCATTGCCTGAAAGGAGACAGCCGATAATTCGGCTGTGAAGAGCCATCCGTGCCGGACATGCATCATGGCAGTCGGGTACCGCCTGAAGCGGCTTGGGAGGCAAAATCCGAGGGTAAGGAAGGGGGGCCGAAGGCGCGGGGGCGAGAAGGCTAGCCCTGGAGGACGCTCCAATCCCGATTGTCTCCAGAGCCTCCTTGCATCGCTGCCAAAGCAGGAGCCACTGCACTGCAGCTCTAGGCTCTGCGTGCAGTGTCGCCCCTATTTTTATCCAATCATCTACCAACAATGACCCGCGATCTGGGTACCAAGAACATTGGCAATTGATTTCAATTAACAACTGTTCTAACTGGCTCAGAGAGGCTGGCCCGCCAGCCTGTTTTATAATAGCTTGCAACTCTTTCGCATGAACTTTCTGCCAAGCTGACAAATCCGCCCCCATACTCACGAAATGAAGCTTTTCTAGCGAATATCGGTGCACCGGGGGCTGTTCCAGCCGATGAGCAGGGGGTATCACGTCGGGGTCACCAGATGTAGTAATGACGGAGCCGAGTCAGTCAGTCTGTTCCCGTGGAGCGCCGTGGAGCCGCCCCCAACGGGGCTGTCCACGTCTGTTTATTATAAATGGTTACATAAATCATGCTATTATGCGCATGTGCTAACATAATCCAACTACTTCGCCCCCTCCCCTGATTGGTGCCTTATGCATTGTGTACTCCCAAAGTATGCACCTGGTCAGCGCTTTATCTGTGTGTCTCCTGATCGGGAGTGTGGGGGTGTGGGAATCACTTCAGCCGCTCTAAATCCGGGGGCGGCATTCCAACCCCCTTAGCGCTTAGGAAGTGTAACATTCCTACAAGGAAGGGCAAAGGCGAGACTGGAAGCACCTGGGGCTCATGCCCCAGCCTGTGTGACACCCACCCCCAACTCCTTCCCGGGGCTCTAGCTGAAGCCAGAGCATTGGCCTGAGCGGCCAAGAAGAGGTTCCAGCCCTGAAGGGAGCAGGACGTTCAGCCCAAAGGTAAAACTACACAAGCACAACCACGAAGGGACTCAAACCCTCAATCGCCTGATCCGAAGTCAGACGCCTTATCCATTAGGCCACATGAGAAAAGGCCCTCCAGGCACTTCTTTGGAAAAGGCAGACACTGACGCCTCCAACGAAGTGGGGATTCACCCACGAAAGCTCATGCTCCAATACGTCTGTTAGTCTACAAGGTGCCACATGACTCTTTGCTGCTTTTGCAGACACTGTGTTTCTCAGGTCAGCTACTGAGGGGGGCCAAGACTCTCTGGGCACAAGAAGTCGAGTTCCCAGTGACATGTGAGACTTAATTCTCTGGAGCCAGGTGCAGGGCTTTGGCAGGGAGGCTCAGGCATGGGGGACTGGGGTGCAGCGGATGGACCGGCTGTCTAGGTGAGGAGATTTAGTCGCACTGAGGAGGAGGAGGATGAATCCTGCTGATAGGCAGTGGCCAGGGCCGGTGCAACCACTAGGCGAACTAGTCGGCTGCCCAGGGTGCCAAGTGGTTGGGGGCACCAAAAATCGCACTCAGGGGAGGCAGTGGAGTGGAGGGGAGCTGGGGCAGGGGGCTGGGAGGTGCGGGGGGAGGGCTGCCTGCAGCAAGCAATGGGGGGGTGCGTGCAGGGGAACCACTCCCTGTCCCAGCTCACCTCTGCTCCGTCTTCTCCCCTGAGCACGCCGCCCCCGCTCTGATTCTCCTCCCCTCCCAGGCTTGCTGCACTAAACAGCTGATTGGCACCGCAAGCCTGGGAGGCGGGAGACGTGGAGCGGCACCGGCGAGCTCCGGGTAGACGGTGGAGCGGAGATGCGCGGGGGGGGGGAGCTGCTGCAGGGGGGGCTGCCCGGCTCTTCCCCATGGCCCCCGCCCCTGCACTCACTGCATGGTAAGTGGAGTGACCCAGCCCCAGCCTGGTCCACTCCCCTGGCTCCCAGCCACACCGCCAGCGAGTGCTGTGGGGCGGTTCCCCCCCCCCAAGCTTGGGAGCCAGGGGAGCAGAGCAGGCTGGGGCCCCAGGCCTCCATGGGGGGAAGCAGAAGGGGGCTGGTCCCAGGCCATCATGGGACATGGGGGCCGGCTAATTCCTGCGGGAAGTGGGTGACCCAGCCCCAGCCTGCTCTGCTCCCCTGGCTCCCAGGCTTGTGTTGGTGTTGGCTGGATTTGTGCGGATGTTTGTGTATATTAGCAATTGTGTGTGTGTGGCTGGATTCATGCATGTGTTTGTGTATGTTTGCAATTGTGTGTGTGCGCGTGCCCTGCTGCCTTCTGCCGGCACAACAACTATTTCTCTGTATGTCACAGCCCCCATACCACTGACCCCAGTGGAGATTTCCCCATCTTACAAGGGCTGGCTGGCCTGACCCTTCTCCCCTCTGCAGAGTGTGGTGGGGGCTGCAGCTTACCCCCTGTGGGGCAGGAGTGCCACGGTGTGGGGTGCTGGGCTCCAATGCACCTGGAGAGCAGCTCAGGTGAGGCAGGGCAGGGCGTGTGGTGTCAGTTCTGCGTTGCCTGGTGCTGGGCCATTGCACAATCCCCAGCCACGCCGCACAGCACACCCTGAGAGGGAGTGGGGGGCCAAGCAGATGATCCTGCATGAGGGGATCATTCTCATTGGTAGCCATCCAGTGGCAGTGAGTTCCACAGGCCTTGGCACATGCTGTGTGGGGAAGCATGTATTGTATTTGGAGCAGTGGGAGTGAACTGTGTGCAGTTGTGTCTCTGAGCACGATTGTGAATATTATGGTGTGTGTGGGGGGGTGATTGTGAGTGTGGCTGGGGGAGTGATTGTTGCTGTCTTTGGGGGTTGGGCTAGCATGTCCCTGTGGGTGTGTTGAGTGTGAGTGTTCTTGGGATTGTGTGAGTCCCTTTGTGTGTGTGTGTGTGTGTGTGTCACTTGCTGCAGGATACAAAATCCTGCAAAGCCATTTCCTACTGGTTAGCCCAGCAACACACTGATACAAACAGTGTCACAGACGCACACACACACAGAGTAGGGCTCAGCCCCACCAGCAGGGGGCAGCAGGGACACACACCTCTCCCCTGGGCCAGCTTGGACAATTTCCCATCACGACCCGGCACAGTGCTGGTGCCCCCACACGGGGGTGGGCAGTGACTGAGCAGGGCGGGCAGATGTGCTGGATCTGTAAAAGCAGCAAAGAGTCCTGTGGCTCCTTATAGACTAACAGACGTATTGGAGCATGAGCTTTCGTGGGTGAATCCCCACTTTTCGTTGGATGGATTCAGAAGGAAGCACTTTGGGAAAATCAGTCAAGGCCCTTAGCAGAGCTGGGACACGGACCCAGTGGCCCTGCACCACCCTGGGAGGGGAGTGGGTTCTAGTGGTCAGAGCAGGGAGGGGGCTGGGCACCAGGACCCCTGGGTTCTATCCCTGGCTCTGGGAGTGGAGGGGGTGTAGAGCAGGGGGACTGGGAGCCAGGACTCCTGGGTTCCATAGGGGAGACTGTTTTTTCCTGGGCTCCCCTCCCTAGAGATCCCAGCCCAGCCCCCTAGTGGAGAGTGAGTGGGAGCCGGGGAAGTTGCTCTCCCACTTCAGAAACATGATTCAAAACCCTCCCCCATGGGCTGTGACATCATGGAACACCCCCCCACCCCGCAGATAGTAGAAGCTCCGCCCACCAGAGAAGGGGGGGTCTAGTTGCACCCACAAAACACCCACTCATGATTGCACAGAAACACCACACAGCCCTCTGCTAGGACAGAATCTGCTGCTCCTACTGCTTTCCTTACCACCATGAGCTGCTCCCGGCCAGGCACCACACCCCATTCACACGCCTTTGGTCACTATGCAGCTCAGTGGCAATCACTGCCCCGAAGTGACTCCGGCGCAGGCACCCACAGCACGAACTCCCCACACCGGATTCTGTCCACACGCAGAGAATTCTCTCCGCCAGGCTCCTTCGGTTCCTCTCGCTGCTCTCCGTCCTGCCGCCAGACACTGCTCATCTGCATAGCCCCGCCCATGGACACGTGACACCTTCTGTCGTTTTGCTCTCCAGTGAATGAGTTGCCCACGGGGAGTGAGCCCGTCAGCGCACGTCACAACCCCAGCGCACGTCACAGCCGCCGGGCGGGGATTGTCTGTGAGCCCCGCGCTGGGGGCGGGGCTTCAGGGAGAGACCCAGCCCCATAGACAGCCTGGGGCAGGGAGCTATTGGGAAAAGGGATGAGGGGATGGGGGGAGAGACCCAGCCCCATAGACCTGTAGGAGCAGGGGATATTGGGGTCAAGAGGGGAGAACGGGGGTTGGCAGAGACCCAGCCTGGGGTGCTGGGGAATGGGGGGGGGGTGGCGGGAGACTTGTCGGGGGGGGGGGGGGTGTGTGAAATGTTGGTCCAGGGAATCTGAGTCACTCCCAGGACATGCTGTGCAAGGGGGAGCACAGGGGCAGGGAGAGAGCCCCAGCCCCAGCCCCACAGAGCCCCAGAGGGATATTGGGGGCAGGGGAGGAGATGGAGGAGGAGAGACCCAGCCCCATAGACCCCTAGAGGCAGCGGGATATGGGGGGGCAGGAGAGGGGATGGCAGAGGAGAGACCCATCTCCATAGACCCCCAGAGGCAGGAAATGAGGGGAGAAGGGGGGAGGGAGGGATCCAGCCCTATAGATCTGTAGGGGCAGGAGATATTGGGGGCAGGAGGGGAGAAGGGGGGTTGGCAGAGACCCAGTCCGGGGTGCAGGGAAATGGGCTGGTTTGGAGGGAGCTGGGGAGGAGAAGAGACACAGGGCAGGACACATGTTGGGACAGGGAAACTGACTCACTCCGAATACATGCGGAGCAGGGCAGGGCGGGGGCAGCTCATGCTGGTCGCAGGGTAATTTCGGGGGGTTCTGATTCCTCACTCAGCCTGTCACTGGGCTGAGGAGACCTGGGGTGGGGCGGGTGCAGGGGCTGTGTGTGTGTGTCAGGCTGGGGGAGCTGCCTGGGCAGAGGGGCTGGAACCAGGGGCAGCTCAGGCACCAGCACACCCAGCGCGTGGTTGGGGGCAAGCGGAAGGGGCTCTGCTGGTCGCTGCGTGGGCAGCAGGCACGCCAAACCCTCCCCCACTCTACCCCCTAGCCCCACTCCCCTCCCAGAGCTGGGGGAGAACCCAGGAGTCCTGGCTCCCAGCCCTGCCCCTCCCCCGTATTTCCACATGGCTCCATCCAACAGCCCCGCCCCTGAGTGGGGAGAGCCGAGGCCAAGGGAGAAGCAGGCAGGGGGGGCGCTGGGGGCGTGGCGCTGCGGGGGGGGGCGCAGGGCCAGGCCGAAACCCGGGCCACGGGAGTTCGTGTCAGGAGCCGGAGGGGGACGGGGGCGGGGCTCTCTGTGGGGCGGTAGATCCTGTCCTAGCAGTGGTTTGTGGGGATGTGGGGGTTTCTTTGCAACCATGAGTGGGATTGTTGTGGGTGCAACTAGACCCCCCCTTCTCTGGTGGGGCGGGGCTTCTGCTGTCTGCCTGGGGGAGGGAGGGGTCCATGATGTCACAGCCCATGGGGGGGTGGGGTTGAATCATGTTTCTGAAGTGGGAGAGCAACTTCCCCTGCTCCCACTCACTCTCCACTAGGGTGCTGGGCTGGGATCTCTAGGGAGGGGAGCCCAGGAAAAAACAGTCTCCCCTATGGAACCCAGGAGTCCTGGCTCCCAGTCCCCCTGCTCTAGACCCCCTCCACTCCCTGGGCCAGGGATAGAACCCAGGGGTCCTGGTGCCCAGCTGCCTCCCTACTCTGACCACTAGACCCCACTTCCCTCCCAGGGTGGTGCAGGGGTCACTGGGTCTGTGTCCCAGCTCTGCTAAGGGCCGTGACTGATTTTCCCAAAGTGCTTCCTTCTGAATCCAGCACATCGGCCCCCCCCCCCCCCGCCCGGTCACTGCCCACCCCCGTGTGGGGGCACCAGCACTGTGCCGGGTCGTGATGGGAAATTGTCCAAGCTGGCCCAGGAGAGACGTGTGTGTCCCTCTGTATGTGTGTGTGCATCTGTGACACTGTTTATATCAGTGTGTTGCTGGGCTAACCAGTAGGAAATGGCTTTGCAGGATTTTGTATCCTGCAGCAAGTGACACACACACACACACACACACACACACACACACACACACACACACACACTCACAAAGGGACTCACACAATCCCAAGAACACTCACACACAACACACCCAGAGGGGCATGCTAGCCCAACCCCCAAAGAGAGAAACAATCACACCCCCAGCCACACTCACAATCACACACCAGAATATTCGCAATTGTGCTCAGAGACACAACCGCACACAGTTCACTCCCACTCCTCCCAACACAGGACCTCCTGCCCCACACAGTGTGTGCCGAGGCCTGTGGAACTCACTGCCACTGGACAGCTACCCATGAGAATGGACCTTTCCAGGAGACCAATAGACATGGCCGTGGCGACAGAGGGGGCTGGGCTCCCAGGGTCTGACCCGGGCTGAGACTGGTTCTGACCTAGAGGGGTCTATCCAGCAGGGGGCAGCGTGACCCACACACAAACCCACCAGAAGCGCCTTTCTGAACGGGTCTCCCAGGCCATCCCCCACCCTGCCCCGGGTTGGGTAACAAAGGGGCAGTACGGGACTCTGGGCCGTGTCACAACCCGGCCCCAGCCCCTCGCTCCCACACGCTGGTGAGTTGGGTAACTGCCGAGGGATTGCACAAGAGAGAGTCAGAGCCAGGGAGAGAACCCAGGAGTCCTGGCTCCCCCCCGACACACACTCTAACCACTGGCTCCCACTCCCCTCCCAGGGCTGGAGATAGAACCCAGGAATTCTGACCACCAACCCCCCCCCCCCCGCTCTGACCACTAGACCCCACACTCCCCTTTTAGATTTTAGTCTCGCTGCCTCTTCTATCCACCCACCCCACCTGTCCATCCCTTTGCTGCAGGTTTCTGGGGTGTCACCGCTGCTCTGCGCTCCCCCAGTGCAGCCCAAGGCTTTTCCTCCCCCAACCACACATCTTCACCCCCCTCGTGCTGGATCATCTGCTTGGCCCCCTGCCCCCTCTCAGGGTGCGCTGTGCGGCGTGGCTGGGGATTGTGCAATGGCCCAGCAGCAGGCAACACAGAACGGACACCACATGCCCTGCCCTGCCTCACCTGAGCTGCTCTCCAGGTGCATCGGAGCCCAGCACCCAGCACCTTGGCACTCCTGCCCCACAGGGGGTGAGCTGCAGCCCCCGCCACACTGTGCAGAGGAGAAGGGTCAGACCAGCCAGCCCTTGTAAGATGGGGAAATCACCACCGGGGTCGACGGTATGGGGGCTGTGACATATAGAGAAACGGTTGTTGCGCAGAAAGAGGGCAGCAGAGCACACGCGCACACACACACACACACACAGACTTGCAAACATGCACAAACACATGCATGAATCCAGCCACACAAACACACACACACTTGCTAATATACACAAACACCCGCACAAATCCAGCCAACATCAACACAACTGCTAACAGATGCAAACACATGCACAAATCCAGCCACATGAACACACACACTTGCACAGCCACAAACACAACCCCCAGAGCTGTAATAACACCCCCCCCCACAAAACCCTTACAGAAAACCACACATATACAAATACATGCAGAAATCAATCCATCCATACACACACACACACACACACACTCCATCCCCATTCTGTGCACACACCTTGGGTCACTGCAACACTGAATACTTCAATTGGATGGGGGGCCCAGCACCATGGCTATTCCCTGCCCCCCAGGGCTCTCAGGGGGTGGATTGGGGGGCACAGGGGGCACAATCCAGTGCCAGCCAAGGGGGGCGGGGTTAGAGGTGGAGATGAGGCCATGGTTTGTGCACCACTCGGTTCCTGGCACAGTCTCCTTTTAGGATTTGCATTTCTTGGTAGTTTTCACCTCATCACCACTTCCTGCCCAGCTCCCTCCTGCTGTGCAAGATGGTTTGGGGAGGGGGGGTGGGAAGAACCCAGGAGTCCTGGCTCCAGCCCCACCTGTGCTAAGCTACGAGACTCCACTCTAACCCCAGTGCTGGGACTGGAACCTAGGAGTCCTGACACCCATCTTCCTTTCCTCTAACCACTAGACCCCACTCCCCCCCTTTTGGGGAGCCAGGACTCCTGGGTTCTGGCCCCAACTCTGGGAGCAGAGTGGGGTCTAGTGGTTAGAGCAGGAGGAGCCAGGACTCCTGGGTTTTGCTCTCAGTGCTGCTGTGTGACACTGGGTCTGTTTCTCCTCCCACTTTTCGGGTGTGGAGCCTGTAAACTCTCTGGGGCATGGCATGTATCTTGCTGTGTCTGGGCAGCGCCTGGCCCAACGGGGGCCTTGATTCTGCCTTGTCAACGGCAGCGCAGAAAGCCCTAGTGCCAAACGAAGATGTGGGGCGGGGGGGGGGGGGAAGCTTTGCAAAAATCGGTCACACCAATAGGAAACCAGCCCAAGCAGTTTGTGACTTCACTTCCCAAAATTAGACACACACACACACACACACAGAACCCTGCTCAAACAGCCCCCTTTGCCAGTGCACCACCTCACCTCGTCCAGGCAGGTCTAGGTGGGACGCTCCATGTGGGAGCGGTGATGGACGGCACCATCAAGGTAGGTTCTGCAGATGGTCCTCCAGGTATGGGCGTCTCGGCTCCAACTGGCACTGGGCTCACACTGGGCTGCGTTCAGTTCCTCTCTCTGGTGTGCACCCCGGCTCCACAAACGCCCCCGCCCCCTGCTCTTTCCTTCTGGTACTAAAAATATCCTCTTCCTTCGCCCCAGAGAGACACACCCACGGTGCTGCTCAGCACACGGCTTCCCCCCACCTTCCCCCATTCCCAGGAGTGTGCAGGAAGGGAGTCATGATTGGGGAGAGCCCGTGTCCCGAGGGGAGGGTATGGGGGGGCTTGTCCCCTCCTCGCAGCATGGAAGTGCCAGTAGACACCTATGGATGGTCAACCCAAGCAGGGCCAGGACGGAAATGGGAGGACTGTGCCCCCAACATGGAGAATCGGGTGCAACCTTACTTAACGGGTCAGTCTGTCCTTTCTCTGACTCTCCCATTCCAGCTTCAACTAGCGCTTGTGGTTCATTCGTTCTTTTTCATTCCTTTCCTTCTCTAGCTTGCATGTTCTTGCTTTCTTTTTCCCCCTCTACCTTTCATGCTCTTCCTTTCTTTCCTTATTTTTCTAATTTTTTTTCTCTCCCTTTATTTCTTTCTCTGCCTTTCACGTTCTTTTCTCTCTCTCTCTCTCTCTCTCTCTCTCTCTCTCACTGGTTATTTTTTTCACTCGCTCTTTTTCCTCTCTCCTTCCAAGCCAAGTGTGTTCTCCTTGCACACAGATTTTGACAGGTTTTCCTCCTGATCAGCAAGTGGATTAAGCACGTCTTCAGTGGGGGTTTGGCATGGCAGGGAGCAGGCTGGCTGGGTGTCTTTGTGGCCATCTGGTGGCCATGCATAGGCATGGTCCTGCCCTCCTCTGGCCCTGCCCTCAGTTGCTCTGTAGCTTGTAAGCCTTCACTTGGAGCTGTCAGCACCAGCCGCCTCTGCTCTAGGTGCCCAGAGGAGGAGAGGTGTTGCTGGGTCACTTTTACAGATGGCCCCTTCCCTGGTACTGCCCTTGCTCAGCTGCGCAGAGGAGCTTCCATCCCCAATCCCTGCCTGTCACTGCCGAGCAGCCCTCTGGCACCATTCCTGCCTCACTCTCTTCCTGCCATGTTGGGAAAGACAGCTCCCATCTCTTCTTGTTAAAGGTCAGGTGGGCCAACTAGGGGCAGAAGCCCATTCTCTGTTTTCCTACTGCAGAACCCAAGCTCAGGGACTCACCTTGGGTGCAGGCACCGCTGTGCTCCCAGAAAACAAGGCACTACTGCACAAAGACCAAAGAAAGGGCCTGCCAAAGCCTGGGATTGAACCAGGGGCCTTTAGATCTTCAGTCTAACGCTCTCCCAACTGAGCTACTTCAGCAGCTGTATGGAAGTATTTTGGCCTGTTGCTTCTCTGTCTGGGATGTTTTGTCAGCAGTTGCACACAAAAGGACAGGAAAACCAATGGCTGCTCCACACCCCCACCGGAGGAACCCGACACCCTTAGCTGTGGTCAGTAAGAAGTGGCTGTTGGCTGACAGGGCCTGTCCCCGAGGAGCTGGAACAGCAGCTGCCGCCTCCCCCTTGGCTCCAGGCTGTGGGAAATGCTCATTGCCTGGCTGCATGGGCGGCTGCTGCTCCGTGCTCTGGAGAGCGTCTGTATTGCTCTGTCAACCCCCCGTCTTCACTGAGCCAGTCTGGTAAGGTCCCAAGTGTCCCCTCCGGCCTGGCAGCTGAGAGTCTGTGCAGACATCAGCCCCCCTGCCAGCCCCACAGGCAGCAGCAGCGCCAGCCCCCCAGCACCACAGGGGCACTCAATGTGCTTCCTGTAGGGAAATGGCTCCTTGGCGTCCAGCTGCTAGAGTGAGAGCCAGGGGAGAGCAGTGTCTGGCTCACCGTGGGGGAGAGAAGAGACCTGGTGAGTGCAGATCTCCCTCAGCCTCCCCCTGCAAGGCTGGTCAGTTGTATTGTCACTGTGATAGTCAGTGCTTCCCTTCAGGGCCGGACCTAGAGGGGTCTGTGACAAAGCCCCCTTTTCTCCCCAGGCCCTTCCCCACTCCACCCCTTCCCCAAGCCCCCACCCCTGTCCCATCTCTTCCAGTCCTGCACCTTCCTGCCCCATTCCTCTCCCTCCCCCACCTCTTCCTCTCCCTGCTCCTCCCCCTCCCCGCCCAGCGCCTCCAGCACCCCACAGAACAGCTGATCACTGGCAAGTGGGAGGCGCTGAAGGAAGAGAAAGAGCTTGTCAGCAAGGCTTCAGGCACTGAGAGTTTGCCTGACCCCTCAGGGACACAGGGTGAGGTGGTGTCCCAGGGATCTCTATGAAAGGAGCAGAACAGAATTTACTTGGGGTGGGGAGGGTGAGAGTGTCTCAGGGGGTTGTACAGAGGTATTGCCCGGGTGAGGGACTGGCTAAAACACAGGCCTCGCTGTGAACAGGATTTGAACCTGCGCAGGGGAACCCTATTAGATTTCAACTCCAACGCCTTAACCACTCAGCCATCACAGCCGTGAGCACAGAACTGCCCCAATGCCAGAGAAACTGGTAAAGAATCACAATGCCCAGGTGTGAAGTCATCTGAACTACAGGATTCCCACCGCAAACCTGGCTCCCAAAGCACAGGGGGGATTTGGGGTTTATTCTCTTTGCTTAGCCATGTGCAGTCGCTCATGCTCCAATACGTCTGTTAGTCTATAAGGTGCCACAGGACTCTTTGCTGCTTTTACAGATCCAGACTAACACGGCCCCTCTGATACTCCTAGTGACACTCTCCAATGGATCCCCATCCTCCACCCACCGTGAGGTAGGTAGGAGCGGATCATCATTATCCCTACTTGAAAGAGGGAGAAGCTAAGGCTGAGAAAGGAGAATTAACTTGTCTTAGGTCACACAGCCAGCCAGTGGCAGAGTTGGGAATAGGATCCAAGAGCCCTGATTTTCAAACTAACCATCAGACCTTGAATTTCACACA
The DNA here is from genome assembly GCF_016161935.1 of Mauremys reevesii. Taxonomy (NCBI): domain Eukaryota; kingdom Metazoa; phylum Chordata; order Testudines; family Geoemydidae; genus Mauremys; species Mauremys reevesii. The sequence goes on along the minus strand of NW_024100776.1, from coordinate 7,129 downwards.
TTGAATGACCTGAATAAAGTGCTCTCGGATGAGCTCCAGACCAACAACAGTGCACAGTAATTATTCAGCAAGTATTTGAGGAGAACTGCAATGTTAGAGAGAATCATAAACTGCTCAGAGACCATTAATGAAGAGAAGCAGCAAAATTTGTCAAACGTATGACTGGTTCTGACTTATTTCCTTGGTCTTAAAAGAGAACAAGGACCTGAGTCTCCTCCCTGTCAATAACCCCCTGCTCAGCCAATCAGGGTAGAGACTGAGGACGGGAGGCTGAGGGTTCTCACCAGAGAGCCCAAAGGATGGCCCAGGTCACTGGTGGGGATCACTGCCCGAGCACTATTTCAGCCCCACATTTTTGGGTGGACCTCCCACAGTGGGAGCTGCAGAGCACTCCCCTGCAACACACACACACACACACACACACACACTCACCCCTCCTGGTGTTGGGAGGGGAACAGATGAAAGGACAAAAGAAGCAAGAGACAAAGAGAAAGGAGGAAGGGATGGATGGAGGAAAAGGTGAAACAAAAAGGATAAACCCTAATGACCACAGTGATTCTATGGGACAAAATCCCAGGTGCGAAATAAAATTCTGCCTCCTTAAGTTCGTGTTTTCCATGCCTACAATTCAACTGTCACCAGATGGATCAGACTGAACAGGTTTCAAACCTCGAGGAGGCTCTTACCTTCTAAACTGGGACGTCTGTTTTCTAGTAAAATCACTAAAAGGGAAGGAGAAATCTCGAAAGAGGTTCCTCCTGGCGCTCACGTACGTGAACCCGAATACTCTCTCAGTCCTCAAAGAGAGACCTGGAGAAGGAGACTTGCTGAAGCAAAACCACAGGGGTCTCTGAGGTTTCCTGGCCCCTCACCCCTGTCCTGCCTGGCTGATGTCAGCATCTCTCTGTGAGGTCACCACCTCCCCACCACTTTTGACCAATAGTCTGAGGTCCTGCTGTTGTGTATTTGGTTGTCATGGTTTTTGTTGCTATGGCAACTGAGTTAGATTATTATGGGTTAGCTCAACCGGTTTCAACCGGCTGAGTGAGCTCTCTGTGTCTCTAAATAAAATGGAGGTTTTGGTTTGCTGCCTGCTCTCTGGCCTCAAGTGATTGTTTCCTACACTGGCTGCCCAAGGATATAACAAGTGGCGACGAGGGTGGGATCCTGGTGCTGCTCCAGTAACAGAAGGAAGTAGAAGTCAAGGTAAAGAACAAACAAACAAAAAAAGCTGCTTGTTTGCACTGACTGTGAAAGTGAAACTAAAAATCATGGCTACTCTGACCAGGCCCCTGGAGCCTTTTGATGAGAATACAGAGCAGTGGCATGTGTATACTGAGCGTTTTGAGCTTTTTGGTATTGCAAATGACATTACAGAAGCGAAGAAGGTGCCAATATTCTTAACTATTGTAGGGGCTAAAACCTACTCTCTGCTACGCAGCTTACTGCACCCTGTTAAGCCTGAGACTAAATCTTACAGTGACATTGTGGAAATCCTGGGGTCTCATTTCTCCCCAAAACCACTGGTAATTGCTGAAAGATATAGGTTCCACAAAAGAGACCAAAAGGAAGATGAAACAGTTGTACAATTTGTAGCCATTTAAAAAAAGCTAGCAGAACACTGTGAATTTAAAGAGATGTTAAATGATGCCCTGCGTGACAGGTTAGTGTGTGGCCTCTGCAGTGAAGCTATCACGAGCGCCTACTGACAGAGGCTCAGCTTACATTACAGAAGGCTGTTGATATTGCTGTCTCCATGGAACTGGCTACAAAGGAGGCACAATACATCGGTGCATCCCCTAGGGTGCATAAAGTGTCACAAGAACTGACCCACAAAACGGTGCAGAGTCAAGAATGTTACCGCTGTGGTAAGCTGGGTCACCAGGCATCAGAATGCTGGTGTAAGGACCTGGTGTGTCGACACTGTGGCAAAAAGGGACACATTGAGTATGCCTGTAAACAAAAGAAAAAGAGGCCTGTGGTCTGGCCAACAAAAAGAGGAACCTTGCATACCCTAGAGCAGACCCAGGATGATCAAGCAACAAAGAATCCTGTGGCACCTTATAGACTAACAGACGTTTTGCAGCATGAGCTTTCGTGGGTGAATACCCACTTCTTCAGATGCAAGACTTGCATCTGAAGAAGTGGGTATTCACCCAAAAAAGCTCATGCTGGCAAACGTCTGTTTGTCTATAAGGCCACAGGATTCTTTGTTGCTTTACAGATCAGACTAACACGGCTACCCCTCTGATACTTGACAGGATGATCAAGGTGACACCTCCTCACAAGAGGAAGTGCCACTGCATGTTTTGTCTTTGGCAGCGGGCTCACATGAATACTGGGTAACCCCTTTATTGGAGGCAAACCTATACGCATGGAACTAGACACCGGTGCAGCTGTCTCGCTGGTTCCTGAGACTGTGTATAAGGAAAAGCTACAGCATCTTCCGCTTAAGGCAACAAAAACTGTTCTGAAGACGTATACAGGTGAAGCTGTGCCCATGTTGGGCACTATTGATGTTAAGGTGGAGCTCAATGGACAGGCAGCTAAATTGCCACTGTTTGTGGTGAGAGGTGACTACCCAGCCTTAATGGGTAGGTCTTGGCAGGAAGATTCCACTGAACTGGGCAGAAGTGCACCGGATGACTAAAGAAGAAACCAGTCTAACCCTATTCTAAGGAAACATGCTGCTGTTTTTGGAGATGATTTGGGAAGTATTAAGGGAATCACTGTGACATTGAACATTAAACCTGACAGTCCACCAAAATATCTGAAAGCCCGAACTGTGCCATATGCCATCAGGCCAAAAGTTGAAGCAGACCTGGAGCACCTGGTCACCAATGGAGTCCTAATACCAGTTACCCATAGCTCATGGGCCACGCCTATCGTTCCAATAGTGAAGAAAGATGGCTCTCTCCGGATTTGCGGTGATTTTAAAGTCACTGTCAACCCAGTGTTGTGTGTAGAGCAATACCCGCTTCCCCGCATCGATGACCTCTTCGCAGGCCTGGCTGGGGGACAAAAGTTCAGTAAGATTGATCTGAGTCAAGCATATTTACAGATGCACGTCGATGAAAAGTCCCAAGAGCTGTTGACTATTGTGACTCATAAGGGGCTTTATCGATACTGTCGCCTACCCTTGAATAACATCTGCTCCGCCCTGTTCCAGAGGGCTATGGACCAGATCTTGTGTGGCTTGTCAGGAGTTCAGTGCTATCTGGATGATATCCTGGTCACTGGAAGAAATGAAGAGGATCACTTAAAGAATTTAGAGGCTACCCTACAAAGACTGGAAGAGTATGGCCTACGAGTTCGCAAAGACAAGTGTGAATTCTTCAAGCCCTCTGTAGAATATTTGGGACACATCATTGATTCTGCAGGTCTTCATAAGGCCCCTGCAAAAGTTAAAGCTATTGTGGAGGCTCCCCCACCTCGAAATGTAAGCCAGCTGCGCTCATTTCTAGGACTCCTGAACTATTATGGAAAGTTCATCTCACAGTTAGCCACACTGCTAAAACCACTTCATGAGCTCCTTGGGCAGAACAAGGCCTGGAAGTGGACTGAAGCCTGTGATGTTGCGTTTAACAAAGCTAAGGATGCATTGCTAAATTCTGAAGTTCTAACGCACTTTGATCCATCCTTACCACTGCAATTGGCCTGTGATGCCTCCCCTTATGGAGTGGGAGCAGTCGTGTCACATATTATGCCTTCAGGAGAAGAGAGACCTATTGCTTTTGCTTCACGCACTCTAAGCAAAGCAGAAACTAACTACGCCCAAATCGAACGTGAGGCATTAGGAATTGTTTTGGAATTCTGAAGTTTCAGCAGTACCTGTTTGGGCGAAAATTTACTCTTCTCACAGACCATCGACCTCTGACATCAATTTTTGGACCCTACACAGGCATTCCCCCATTAGCTGCTAGTCGTATGCAACGTTGGGCATTGTTAATTTCAGCACACACATATGAAATCAAATATCAAATCCACTCTGCACGGCAATGCAGATGGCCTCTCAAGGTTGCCTTTGCGGTCAAACACCAAGATAGTGCCCAAAAGGAAATCTTCTACTTTGAACAGGTAGAGAATACACCCATCACTGCTACTCAGATAAAGAAGGCAACTTGCGTTGACCCAGTATTGTCCACGTTATGGACCTGGTGATGCATGGAAAATCTCGACAAACCTCTCCGGTCTCATCCGACCTTGTTCCCTACATGTCCAAGCGGACGGAGTTATCGGTCCAATCTGGTTGTTTGTTGTGGGGGAGACGTGTAATTATTCCACCACCACTGAGATCACAGATGTTAGAACAGTTACATTCCGGTCACTGTGGAATAGTGCGCATGAAGGAAATTGCACGAAGCTATTTTTGGTGGCCTGGACTGGACAGCGCTATTGAAGAGAAGGCAAAAGCTTGTATGTCATGTCAGGGTGTGAGGAATGCACCCAGTGGGCACCCTTACACCCATGGGACTGGCCTGAAAACCCGTGGCAGCGTATTCACGTTGACTTTGCTGGCCCCTTGAAGGAAGCATGTTCTTGGTGGCAATAGATGCCCATTCTAAATGGCCAGAAGTCTCTATAATGCAGTCCACTTCTGCAGAGAGTACTATCCAAAAACTACGAGGACTCTTTAGTCGTTTTGGTCTGCCAGAACAACTTGTGGCGACAACGGACCGCAGTTCGTTTCTCAGGAGTTTCAAAATTTTATGAAGGCAAATGGGATACACCACATCACGTCAGCACCATATCATCCGTCCACCAACGGATTAGCTGAAAGATTTGTGCAGACAATGAAAAACGCTTTGAAATCAGCAAGGGGACAACACTCCATTCAAAAGCGTCTGGATACCTTTTTACTTTCCTACAGAAACACACCTCATGCTCGACCCACGCATCTCGGCCTTTCTAATGATGGGACGACAGCTGCGCACTTGCTGATCTGCTGAAACCTTCTGAACCCCGACAAATTGTGCAGCATCAGCAGCAATATCAAGTCATCAGACGGGCACCCAGAGCAAAAGACCGAACCTTTAGCCAGGACAGCCAGTTTTGGCTCGGAATTATACTTCCAGAGCTAAATGGGTTCCGGCCACAGTCATCACTCAAACAGGACCTGTTTCCTACACAGTCCGGACTGCAGAGAATCTTACCTGGCGGCGACATGTAGATCAGCTGTTGCCAGGTCATGCCAGTCCTCAGGACACATCTGCAGTTGAGGGTCTGACTTCACCTCTTCTGGTGAGGGACCGAATCACGAGTCACCTGTTTCTGACTGTTCTCCTCCATTACTGCCGGCGGCTGAGATACCCCTTTGCCCAGCATGAGCTGATACCACCTCCTCACCTGTTCGTGCTGCGGACCCTGAGCCCCTAGTGCTTTCGGGTGCAATAACACCAGAAGTTCGCCGTAATCCACCTAGAGACAGAAGGCCTCCTCATCGGCTGGATCTTTAGCTAGGGCGAACCCACGGTTATGGGGCAAAATAATCCCCAGGGTTTAGCCGGGAATGGAGGCAGTCTACCCTCCTTCTCTAGTCTAGTGTGTGTTTTATTTATGGGATGTTCTTATTAGGGGGGGAGGAATATGTTGTGTATTTGGTTGTCATGTTTTTTGTTGCTATGGCAACTGAGTTAGATTATTATGGGTTAGCTCAACCGGTTTCAACTGGCTGAGTGAGCTCTCTGTGTCTGTAAATAAAATGGAGGTTTTGGTTAGCTGCCTGCTCTCTGGCCTCAAGTGATTGTTTCCTACACCGGCTGCCCCAAGGATTTAACACCTGCAAAAAGCCTTTGTGATGTCACTGCCACACCCCTCCCTTGCTGTGCTAATGTCCTGCCCCTGGCCAGGCACTTTGGAGGTTTGAGCTACTCCCTGTGGATCACCCCACTCAAGGAGCGTTCGTTCTAGGCAGCAAGCCGGCTAGACAGGAAAACATCAGACGCTGCTCCCAATGCTACACTCAGTTTTTCAGAAATTAGTCGACTTGATGGCCAGAAGAGACCATTAGGGCATCTAATCTGACCCCCTGCATATCACAGGCCTCCTGTATGACACAAGAGCTACTTTGGGGCAAACACATTCCAGAAAGGCATCTAGTCTTCATTAAATGACATCAGGAAATGGCAAATCGACCTCTTTCCTTGGTAACTTGTTCCTGTGGTGAATCATCCTCGCTGTTGAATATTTGCATCTTATTTGTAATATGAATTTGTCTTTTTTCACCGTCCAGCCACTGGGTCTTGTTATGCCTTTCTCTGCTAGATTCAAGAGCCCTTTCATATCCAATCTTTTCTCTCCATTAAGGCCCCTCAACACTTCAATGAAGTCACCTTTCAATCTTCTTTGATAAGCTAAACAGGTTGAGAAGCTTGTTCAATAGCTCACTAGAAGGCATTTTTCTCCAGCCCTCAGAACATTTATTGGCTCTGTTGGTGTCACTAGGCCTAAGTAAACCAAAGTTGTGACTACAGGCCTGAGTGAACCAGAGGTCTTCCATGCTGTGAACTTTAACCAGCCTAAGATGCTAACAGACAGCAAGCAAAATGTGTAACTGTCAGCTGTCTCAGCTTGCAAATGCAGGAGTTTAAAACAGCAGAAGCGGTGGGGAGGAGGGGGAGAGGGGGGAGGAAAATCTGTATGTGTTTGTGCTGTGAAGGCCATAGATAAGCATGCGAATGAGAACTTTTCTAACACGCTGAAATGTAATGTTTAAAGTAACTGCTGTTGGGAAGGGAGGGTGAGGGAAAACCAAACAAAGGCTTACACAAACAAGTGGGAGTATAAATGCTGGGACCCTGCCTGCGCACGGTGTGCAGGATTTGAGATCTTTTTCTCCCTGGCACCTTATTTGGGCTCAAATAAACCTGGTTTTGCTTCTCCACCCTGGTGTGTCAATTAGTGCTACGCACACCGGGCAATGAACCCTGCTGTTGCTCCGCCTCAGGCTCTTTGAGCTGGCAACAGCTCTTTGGTTATCAGACTCCTGAACTGCAGCTGGATGTGACTCTTGTTCTTCTGCACAGCACAGCTCCTGGAGAAGAGGGGATCTGCAAATGTACATTCATATGATACCTTTGTTTAATTGATGAAAACATAAATTGACACTTTGAGGACTGAAACTGATTTC